>NW_020897767.1:6401142-6663642 GCF_003984885.1 Neopelma chrysocephalum | reverse complement strand
GTCAAGGCTCGTGTACAAAATCCAAAGCTGTCTTATCCCTACTGACTTGGTTATTTTTTTACATTGGGAATGTAACTTCTTGTTACAAACTTCTGCATTGTTGGATATTTTCTATCCTTTTATAGTCCCTTTCCTTTCCATCTCAGTGCTACTCTTGGGTCTGATTTGTAACCAATGTAATCTGCATTATATACTGTCCTAAACCAGAGCCTGGGCAGAGAGATGACATAGCAGGAAACTCTTAATTTGTCTTTGAAGCACTACAGTACTTTCTTTTTGAGTCTGTTTAAATAGGTGTGCCATGAAATGCATCTTATACAGCCACTCTGGATAAGCAATATATTGTACTGTATATATAGCAGTTTCTGTCACAACCTGGAGTTAAAATGTCTGGATGGTAACTAGTGCCTGTCTAATATACATTGGAATGAGCATAGGCCTTCCTCCTAAGGTGCTGTTTCAAAAGAATTATTTCCTGTTTTGATTCTGGGAAATTGTGAAATAATAGTGGACAAAATGTTGCTATGCTACATTGAGATCCAAACAGTGGGTTTTGGTTTCTTTGTTAAGGATGTCCATAAAACTCATGGGTTTGGTTTTCAATGTCATTGTAAATAGGTGAAACTGTACGTGTCATTGTGTTTGGAACTGAATTCCATGTGGTGATCCCTGGGGCTGAGAGGGAGGGAGAGGAGATGCAGCCAGGTGCCACTAGTTTGCCCTGACAGAAATTAGTGACTGGTGTGAATGGCAGCCTGGCTGAGGGGTGGGAAGGAATGAAAACTGACGGGATCGGCATTGGCCTCACACGCGAATGACTGAATAAATGCAATAAAAGGCTCAAAGTCAACACTGTTCCTTTGTTCATCACTTATTACAGATTTTTTGTTATAAATTTGAGTACAAGAATTATATAATTTGTAAAATGACGCTGTAGTGGAGACCTTGGTACAACACTATTAAAAATCCTCCCTGTTTGTGAGATCTGAGGTTTGTAGAATAGTGAAATTCTTTCGTATGTTGAATCTTGGTCTGTTCCTGATGGTGGGAGTGCTGGGCTGATGTATCTCACTGTGAGCTGGGTCTTGGCTATTTGCATAACATGGCAGGTCTGTACGTTCTTCTGGCTAACTGTAAATATAAATGTTTCATAATAGCCTAGTTGCATTTTTGAGGTACAGTGTGAGATTAGAAAAAACTTTATTTCTAAGAACTTGTAAAAAAAAAAGTATTTTCAATAAAATTCCCTACCTCACCTCTATTGTGCAGAAATGATCCCATTTTCCTATGTTGAATTTTTACAAAGTTGGAAACACAAAGGTCCTCTTTCAGTTATTGGCTAAACATTGCTGGTTTTTATCAAATCAGTCAAATAACAGACTGCTTGAAAGTCTGAAGTCTGATTTGTTTCCTTTGCTCCCATTCCATTGTGGTGATCAGGTATTTGGTACCTGAAAAGCAAGTTCTAGAACTGTTATGCCATCTCCAGCTGCTCCCTCCCTGTGCCCCGGGGGCCAGAGCCTGTACCCGGAGTTGTGTAGGGGCTGGCCAGGCTTCAGGGGGGGGGTTATTATTTTTCTTTTGAGCAGTGAGGGGGTGGGTGACTGTTGTACACCAAGCATCTCTCTGACCGTATGGGGGGGAAGGATTCCCAGTCCTTGTTTTGCAGGGAAGGGAATTGGACAAACACTTTGCTTTCTTTAGTTGGGATGTAAATGCACATTCCCGCAATCAGTTCTAAAAATAAATGTCTTCAAAGACTTGGAAGTTATGCCAAACTGAACTAGCTAATGAATTCCTCCTTCCTCTGGAATGCCTAACTTCTTACACCTTTAAAAAAGTAGATCTCTAGTGCCAGGAGTGTTCTCTCCAGTTGCTGCTGGGAATTACTTTCTCTGGCTCCTGACATGGATATAGCAAACCCAAATCCAATTTTTAACCTTAGATCTTTCAGTAGCTAGGTTTGATTCCTCTGTGTTCCTGCACCTATAATGGCAACATTTTCCTTGCCATAGTTCAGAGATTGTGTTCTTTGACAACATCTGTAAAATTTCTGAGGCTGTCCCATGGTGCAGGTCCCTGGGAGAAGGGAAAAGAAGGGGAGAAAAGGCACTGGACTGTGTGTACTGGAGGCCCTTCCTCAGGAGAACTCTTGTTCTCTTTTGCTTTTGTGCAAGAACCAGAGATTTCACAGGAGGGATGGAGAAATGGCATCAGTTCCTGCTTAGCTCTGTGAAAAAGCACTGATTTTGAACCCAAATAATCTCAAGAGACTGTGGGTTTTCTAGGCTCAGTGTCTGCTTCCTTGGAAAGAGAGGTAGATATATTTTTAGATGCAGATTTTTACATCCTATTGCTGTTGGTAGTTCCAAGACCAGTGTAAAATAGGTGGTTGGCATTCCTAAGGACCCTCACTTCTCCTGAGAGGTGAGCAGTGGCTCAGAGCTTCAAACATTACTGTGTGAAAGGACTAGCAAGTACCCTGCAATGATACAAGAACAGTGTGTTTTCAGGTTCTCTGATTTAAGCCCCAAATCTATAGGAAACCTGGAGTCACAGCAAAGCACCCCCCCCTAATGCTTGGCAGCCTGGCAAGAGTTGTAATGGGCTCTTACTGGTTTCGGATTTAAACCAGTAAGACTTGCCCTGCTTGAGTACTATAATTAAGTGTCGCCCTCCTCCCTGAGTCACTTTTCATGGAATATACAGTTTTCAAGGTTTTGCACCCTTTCTCCTGACTACCTTAGACACCTTAATTAGGCATCTGGATTTGGATGTGAAAATCTGTGATCTCCTCAAGTAAGAAATAGCAAAGTTAGACTTGTTTCTGGAATGTCCCACTAGACTGGCTCAGCCAAGTGACCCAAGGCTCCCCAACCCAACGTCCTGCTTGGTTTAGCTGTGCTGTGCCCTGGGCTGGGCTGCAGACACATCCCCCCATCTCCAGCAGATTAGGCTGAAATACTTTGTTGCAGGTGCTGGCCTTAAACTGCCACCTCGTTCACAACATCTGGTTAATCAAAAGCAAAAATGTGCTTTCACATTTTTATTAAAGGCTCGGGTTCAAGTTTTACATACTTCTAAGTTTCAAACTAATTTTAATGTAATTAGCTGGATTAAACATGACACTTAAATTACAAATAACTAATAAACTTAATATTGGAGAGCGCTAACAAGAGATGTTAGTTTTGCTTATAAGTCATGTGCATAAGGAAGGGGATTTATAATGCTGACATTTTTTTAATTAACTATATATTCTAGAGCATTCCCATTCTTCCTCACTTATATCTGTCATCTCAGCTTCATTTCATGCTAAATAAAACCTCACATTTACTTTGCAGCTTTGCTGGAGACACTACATTAATCTGAGAAGAATTAATGCACATCATGGAATTATGTACATCCCACCTGAGTTCCTATGCCAGGGCTCCCACCTTTACTCTGCAAAGTACTCTAAATGTGAAGATCCTTTAACGTGACGTTGCCATGGATTCCTGGCATGAGCACCAACCTGTAATCCTCAAAATGGGACTGTTAACTGCTTGAACTTGGAAGATTACCGTGATGTTGGGATTTCTCTTATACTGGCATTATGTTCTGTCATTGTTATGTGACATTATACCTACAGAAACTATCAATAAAGGATTTTGCTAGAAGTACTGGTTTCCCTTTGCTTTTATAAAGTTTAGAGCAACTCTCTGAAATCAGGCAACTAGCATTAAGCAAAGCTTGAAAGCTATTTGTGAAACTGAAGTGTTTAGCACTCTGAGGAAGTTAGAACTTCCTTCTTTCTCTTTCGTAAAACACTAATTTTCACATTACTGCTGGCACTGAAGTCAGTGCCTTGAATCCTTGAGAGCTCAGCTCTGAACACTTGTAGGGCTGAGTTTTACTGCATCTCTTCCTGGAGCCTGGGTGCTCAGAAAGGCTTAAAGTTTACCCCATTTTGATAGGAAGAAATCTTACCAGAAACAGGACATTTTAAATACTAATACCTGCTTTTTTGCTTTGGTTTATTACTATATCATTATACTTTTTAATTTTATTTAATTCTGTGCAGTTAGTAGTAGCTACTTCTACTAATTGTTACAATTACTTTTACAGTGCAGATGGAGACTGTTACATGTCATCTAATTATAGAGTGCTCACTTCAAGTGTTTTGAGAAACAGTTCAAGTTTCCAATGTGTATCAATACCCTATGAGGACAGGAAGGAACACAAACCCAGACCCTTCAGAGTTACCAGTGACAGGACAAGAGACAAGAGGCACAACTTGACCTACAAGACAGTCTGTTCAAATGTAAAATCCTTTTTACCTTGAGGGTGGTTGAAGCCTGGCGCCTGTTTAATCAAAGGCCTAAGACCCCTTGTACACAACTGCTCTCCAGTATTTCCGCTGTCCCTTAAAAGTCCAGTTCCTTCTGGTCTCTGTTCACAAGTGGAAATCTTTTATATGGAAAATAGATACTCACTTGGCAAGAGTTTTGAAAAATTCACTGTCTTCCTTTCACAAAGGGATGGTCCAGCAACTGCAGAGCAGAAGGACGTTCATGTTGATCTCTGCATTGAAGGTTTCAAAAATCAGGACATAAAATTAGTATTGTGCCTCTGAGGGAATTGTAAAATCTAAATGCAAAATTAGCCTTCTTTTTTTCTTATTTCTCCAGTCACTACTCGTTTTTAGTTTTTTTTGATAAAGCTGGTAGAAAGGAAGGGAGGCTTCAGGGGAAACGACTGTTGGAATTTATGAATCATAAAACTGAAATATTTTATTCTTAAAGAAATCAGTCTCTATTCCTCTAAATTCCTTGCAGAGCTTTGAATAGTTCTGCTAATTTGGCTGTTTCAGGTTCACCAAAAAATGTATTTAGGAAGAGTGGTAATTATTTGTTTGATCCTCCATCCATCAGGCTGTTCTGTTGTCTCCCGTCAATGTCATGCTTGTTAAGGAGCCCATAGGTTGCCCAAAGAAGCTGTGGATACGATATCCCTGGAATTGTTAAAGGCTGGATGGGGCCCTGAACAATTGCCCATGGTTTAGTGGGTGGAGTCCCTGCCCATGGCACAGAGTTGGAACTAGATGGTCTTTATGGTCCCTTCCAACCCAAGCCATTCTATGATTTCTATGGAATTACAGGACAGTAATTACAATACTGGATTTCTAGAGCCAAGGGCTTTGGGCTTTTTCAACCTGCAATTTGGAGGGAATAAAATAGGGGAAGGAAAAAAGGGCACCAATTCCTCAAATAATAAACTAATGGGGAATATGGGATAAGGAAGGCATTTATATTTAGGACATGGTGAGATCATACACTAAATTTTTGTCACCACAGGTGCCTCCAGACTTTTGAAAAGCTAAATACTGTATGTTTCCCTCTACCTAAAAATTCCTTCTCCCTTTTAAACACTCTTCTCTCTGAATCAAAGTATATCTGATGTCACTATATACAGCCCACAATTTTTCTTACTGTTATGTGGTCCACAGGAACCAGAACCATTCCCTAACAATTCTAATTCAAGGATTAGAAATCAGGTTTCCTGCCCCCAAGACCACTGCCATGCCCACTAAATTACATGCTTCTCTCTTGTACTAAAATCTGATCTTTGGAGATATGTAAAAGACTGCTCCTAATTTTATAAAAACTACACACTGAGGTCAGGAACTTAGCTCTTGAAACTGATAGTCCATTTAAACATCTGGGACACAGCTGATATTTAAAACAAAACAAACACCACAAAAATAATTCTTATAAGGGGTGGATTCTAGTGGTTTGGGGTTGTTATATAGAGAACTTTATGTTTCTAATAAAGATTGTGTTTCAAGTATTTCCTGGACTGGCAGTGATAATAGATTTTTCCACTGCAGAAGATAAGAATTAATTAGAAGCCCTTTCATTTAGAATATTGTCCTCAAAAAACTTGCCTGACATAAGCCAAACTCAAGCAGTACTGGATCAGCAAAACACATTAAAAAAATTTATCAAACATTTTGTCTAAAACTCAGTGGTGTTTCTACATGAACATTACAGAAAAGTAAATGATGACTGTAAGGCTTACAAAAAGAGAATTTGTGAGGGTTTTTCTATACCATTATAGAGAGTAAAGCTCTTTTATATATACTATTATTTAGAGGCTTTCCTGAAATGCTGAGAAGCCTAAGCATTTACAAAAGAGACACGTACATTATAAGATGTAACCTAAGCTCCTACCAACAACCTCTACAATCCAAACTGTCTGCATTCTTCCTTTCATTTTCCAGTTAAGGTTCTGCATACCTGGTTAAGCAAGCACGCACAAAATCCACGGCAGGGCTGGAGAATCCCTCGGGAAGGGAAGGCATCAGCCCCCTGTGGGCCCCGATGTAGAACATGGCTGCAATCCTGCCCATGGAAGCCAGGGGCGGCTTTCCTGTTGCCATCTCAAACACGGTGCAGCCGACGCTCCAGATGTCTGATTTCCTCCCGTACCCCGACTCACTGATCACCTCCGGAGCCATCCAGTAGGGAGTGCCGTGCACGGAGCGCAGCGTCTCGCTCCGGGTGCCGCCAGGGCTGATCCGGGCCAAGCGCCTGGCACAGCCAAAGTCAATGAGCTTCACTGTCCCGCTGGGCATGAGCATCACATTGTTGCCCTTGATGTCTCTGTGCACCACACAGTTGGCGTGTAAATAGGCAACCCCCTGGAGAATTTGCCTGGTGTATCTGCAAAGGACAACTTCTGGCAACGGGCCAAAGCGGTTGATAATACTGGAAATGGAGCCCCCAGGAACAAACTCCATGAAAATGCTTAAAATGTTGTGTTCCAGACAAGTCCCTAAGTAAGTTACAATGTTGACGTGCTTCAATGTCTTCAAGAGATCAACTTCCTCATGAAACTTCTGGTACTCCTTTTCTGTAGTGAGTTGATCTGATGTGTCCAAAACAACCTGTTTTACAGCTATTAACTGTCCCTGGCTGGTCAGACCGCAGTACACCTACAATGAAACCAGCAATTATTAAAATGAAATGTGAAATAAAGTATTTACTTATTTTAAATAGTATTTTTGTGTTTGTCATGTTTCGTGTCTCATTGTGTAACCCAAAACACTGAAGTCATTTGTTGATAGGACAACAGCCAGTTATGAGACAAAGTGTAGGTCAGACACAACCAGCACATGACTTAACATTCAGACACTACTTACTGTGCCATAGGCTCCCTTTCCAAGGACTTCCCCTCTTGTCCACATGATAGGATCCTTGGTAGTTAAGCTGCTTCCTGGTAATTTAGTAGATTCATCTAAGTTTAGAAGGCCACTTTCTGCACTTGGTGCCAAAAAGGCTTTACTGCAACTCTGCTTGAAAGATGTTGGTCAGCGTGGGGAGAAAGCAGAGAGGAAAAGAAAGGCTTCATATTGTCCTTACAATTTTTATAAGGAATAATTTTTCCTGTCATGGCTCTGCTCTATAGATTTATATATATACACAGACACCACCCAGCCCATCCATACAATTGCTATGCTAGGTAAGTAAGATGGCAATAATTCCTCCATCTAGCCAGGGATCTCTGCAGTGAGAATGGAGGTATAACTGGCACCTGTGTCTGCAGAAGCATAAGGGGGGGGGGTGTATCAACAGGTAGTGAAAGAAATTCCCTTACAAATTTGTGATTTAAATAGCCCAAAAGCTAACAGGGCAGAGGAGGAGCAGTGCTGGTAGATAAGCACCTTGGTAGGTGACGGCTCTTAACTGACTCGGGGGCCAGAATCTGAGCCTTCTGAGCTCCAAGTTCTGATTAAACATTAATTAAACATCCTTAAGTCTGCCTGATAAGCCAATACTTGTAGTTCATACCTGTAAAAATGTCTGGTTGCACTCAGAGATTCAAGGCCATTGCCCTTTTTGGTATACAAGGACTGTTTGTAGCATCTTTTCATATTCCTTAGCTTCAAGATCTCAAGAGCTTTTGCCTTGCCCAAAACATTTTATACCTGCTGTACAATTAAAATATCCTATTCTCTTCTTTCACAACAACTTCTCAATTTATCTTGACCCATGATATAAGCTTTGACAGCTATTCTTGTCCTGCCTTAGTACCTTCTGGCTTGTGTCCTGACATGCAGCCTCTAACATGGGTGTCTTCAACAGAGCACTGGAAGAATCAGTGGGCAGCTGGCCCAAGGAAAAGAGATTGGATCTTTAATAAGCACATATTTTCTGTCTTTCATCCAAACTTGAGTGAAGCACCACTCAAAGGAGGTAGCAAGTTACAAGAAATTACTCTTACCTTCTCTAGAGCATTATTTACTATTGCTCCATCTCCACTAATCATATTTTCTTCTTCTTCAGTATGTGTGTTTTGCATTTTAAAATCTGTATTTTTTGTTCTTGCAGAGTCTTTTTCTTCAAGCATTAGCAATTCTTCAGCCAGGCAACAAAGCAACTCATCAGTCACATCTTTATCTGTCCAGGACAAAGTGTTTTGACTTGTCTGGAAACTGGGGCTTGTAGGATTTTTTATCCCAATCACTGAAGACTGAGTCAATTCATTTGCCATAATACTATTTTGGGGTGTGTTTGCCCAGCTGTGATTTGATTTTTCTGTAAGGGATTGACACTCCAGTCTATCTGAAAAGGGTGATGCTTCACACTTATTGACAGACTTGAAGGAGGCCTGGTCTGATTCCAGGCCTTTGCCACCATCCATATTCCCTCTGCACTGGGATACACAGATGTTCTGGTCTGTTGTTAGCAGAATGCTCCTTGGAGCAACACAGTCTCTGCAGTCTTCATCGCTGAGCTGAAGAAGATTCTGGCTACAGGGAGCAGCTCTCTGATGGTTGGATACATCCTGGCTGTCTGAAGACTGCTCCAAAGTAACTTCTTTGATAGTTGATAAGTTTGAATTTGAAAAAAATTCATTTTGCTTAGTTGACTGAAAAAGCTCTTCTAACAACATAAGCTGGTGATCTGTGTCTCCATGAGACAATGCTGTGCTCCTTGACGTGTTTGTTTGAAAGTCTGCATCAGAAGTTACCACATTATCTTGCTCTGTGTTGCTGTCACTCAACTTGGTACTTCCATCCTTTGGGATTGAACCTTTCTGCTTTTGTTTAGTGCCAGCTTTTGTCTTCTTTGGCTTGGGATGTGTTTTCTTTGGAGTGTTTCTTACCCTGCTGCTCTCCCTCCCTTTGGTGCAGGTACATCTGCAGGTGCTGGCAGTGCCTCTCCCTGAGGGAGCAGAACAAACACTTTTATAAAACCTGCTCTCATGTCGCTCGAGCTCCCGCACGTGGGAATACACAGGAGTTCCAAACATTTCATAAATCCCTGGGCCTTGGTCATTTGAATTGATTTGCTTGAACATGTCACTGTATTTCAGGTCTCCAAAATCTAAGGCAGATGGTGCATGTGGCAGAGAAAGTGGAGTAACACTTTTCTTTAACTCAACTGAATTTTTGCAACTGCAGGAGAAACTTTGCTTTTTGAGTTTCTGAGCACTCTGAGAAAAATGGCCTTTGTCTCCTTGAGGGTTTTTTTTCTGACACTTCAGGGAAGTCTCAGATTTCACCTGTGGCAGTTCTAAAGAAGGAAAAATCTGACTCTTGACATTATGTTTTGTGGTAATCTCATCAGAAACAATGAGGTCTTTAGACATCTTTAGCTTGTTATTAATTTTAGATTTGGATGAATATTTATTTCTATTAATCTTTCTTCTATTTTTGTCACTTTCTTTGTGAGCGAGAACATTGAAGCTCTGAGTACCCTGAGGAGGCAGGCCATGAACACCACTCTCTTTTGGGGGGGGTTGTTTAGCAACGTGTGGTTCCCTGGCTGGCTCTCGCTCAGAGAATGTAACATGAACAGCAGGTACAAGCTCACTTTGGTCTTCTGGAGTAGCTTCTGACATTTCTTCTTTTTCCTTTTCAGATTCAGAGAGACAGACATGATTTTCTGTTTGTTTTCCAGGGGGATCTTGAACTTCTACTGTGGGAATTGCTGCAACTACAGAATTATCTTCTAAGGCATGGTAGGCCTCTGACACTTCATTTTCACAGGAAGGATCTAAATCATGATTGCCAAGCACAGAGTTTGCACCTTCAGTACCTTCACACGGTGCACAATCCAGCACCATCTCTGCAGCATTTCCTTCTTCTGGGCCAATGCTGCAGCAATTCTCTGCTGCCGTTTGCTCGTTGCCAGCTCTTGAGGCATCGCTGCTGCTCGACATGGTAAATGTTGTCTGAGCTCTGCCACAGCTGACCAGAGCATCACCTGAGCTCAGGTGGGGGTGACCATCACCACAGAGCCTGGCTTGGCTCACAGGATCGGTGTTCTCACAAACCACTGAGCCCTGGAACTTCACCTGCTCATTCCTGTCAGTGTGGGCACCTACATCAGCTTCCCTCCACTCCAAATGGCTTTGAATTCCTTCTTTCTTCTTGTTGGTGTACTTAGAACAGTTCCTCATGCTGAAGCAGTACAGGTCTTCTGCTGGTGTGACTTTATCAGAAATTGTAGCCACAATCAAGTCTGTTGACTTTTCACTGTGCCTTTTGAATAGATTGTCTAACTGATTATGATAAAATTTGGTAACTGATTTTATAGGCTGAGGAATAGAGTTCATAATATTTAAAATATTTCTGATGTTGCTGCTTTCATTGACAATATCATCCTCTAGAGGAGCAAGATGAATTGTTCTTACAGGCTCACATGTCACTGGTGGCAAATGAAACTGTAATTTCCATTTAAAAAAAAATTAATAACGTGCTACAACACAGATACAGGTAAAATGTGATCACTAAGAGTTTTGGGTACACTGGAAAACAGCACAGTCTGCACTTGAGTTCCAGTGAAGGTAAATGGATAAACCCAAAGGCCATTTTCATATGGCTGCTAACACAGAAGTCTGTTAGGTAGGGGATGTGTTCTATTATTCCTCCCTTCTTCCTTCTTTTCCCATCACATTAGTGGAAGGTAACACCTCTCTTTGAAAGGTCTGAGAAATGGAGCACTTTGTTGTGACTGCTCAGATGAACATAATTTTCTGAAAATAGTACTTCTATTCTTTATTTTATAGGAAATGAAATAAAAATAAATTTGAATATACTGTATATTTTCATGCAAATGGATGCAATAGAAATAATCACGCAGTCATCTACTCGGAGTACTTATTTGCATGTCTATATTCCACATCAGTTTGCAATCTGCAGGAAATTTTTGTTTGCATTCCAAGGGCAAACTGAGGTTGGAACATGCCAGGAAAAGCAATGTCTATTGGTTTGAAATGCACAGTTCTGAAGGCTTTGTCTGGCCTGTGGGGCATTAATATGAATGCTCAGTTTATCCCAAATGATATGGCTTTAGAATCATCAGAGCCCAAGGCAAGAAACAAAGCTGTGTTAAATCACACTGGGATCAGCTAAATTATTTTGCTTAAATATTTCCATTCATTTGAAATTTTTTTTTTCCCATAACCCTTTTTATGATCCTGTATCAGATCTCTTATTCCTACTTCTATACTTTTCTTTCCTTTTTTTCCTGTGAATGCTGCTGTATCCTCCAGTGGCTTCACTGAAGTTTACAGCTGATTCAGTGAGTTGAGTCCTTTGTACAAAGGGCTATTGATATATATCCATAAAGGCCAAATTCTCTTTTTTCTAAAAAACCTATATTTGCTTCACACATGTGAGCCTTAAAAGTTACAAAATATCACTGATACATGTACAATTGTGAGCTTGTTTCTAAGTACAACTGTTATGTCCAAAAATCCCATTTACACTTATCACAAAATTTCATTTAAAATATGTTTAATTCTAAGACATTATTTATTATTTGTTAATACAATCAATTTCGGTAATCATCTAAGAGCAAGACTGTTTTAAAATTCAGCTTCAATTTTAAATTACCACTCAATATAAGAAAATTGTTTGGGCTTTTTTTAAATTTGGCAAAACTAGACATCTAACATTTTTAACATACCGGATGTTCATACGTTAAATTAAATTACATATTTCTATTTTAAGAGGTTTTGTATCTTTTTGAACTTTCAACCTTTTACCTCCAAAAATCTCTGATGTAATGTCTTACTGGCAATTTGTTGATATACATCTCAGGATTTCCTGACACACACATATATATATATTAAATAAATGTAAAAATACTTCACATTCTTAAAAAACCCCACCTGAGACTAAGAAAACTACCGACATGACTTCTGTATTTCTATTTTTAAGATTTTGAAAGAATAGAATACTTTTAACAGTGATTATACCTAATACCATCTTACCTTAGATCTCTCATTCCTGGTTTTTAGCATTGTTATATTTAACCCTTAAAAATCAAAACAAATAAAATGTTAATTTGATATTCTTAAACATGCTACAATTCTCATTTATAAATTAATTTCAAATTGTGATGTTCAGGGGACCAACAATCTGTCAGATGGGTGGTCTCAGGACTATGATACAAATCTGAAGTGCAGAAAATGTTGTAGGTTGAAATTTCATTGTGATACTGAACTTCACAATTTCATTTTCTAAGGAAAATGATAAAATATTACACTTCTAAAATATTTTTACAATAATAATGTAAGCAAATCCTTCACAATTTTAGATGTTTGCTAACTACAGTATGCAGCTAATTAATATTGCCAGTATGAGGGAAAAGTGAAAGAGATGCCATCATGATCCCACTCCTGGTACAGAAAGTTAAATTTACATTTTTTGGGCTCAGTTTCGTTATACAGAGTAACAAGAATAGTGAAGTTTGTCATTGCTTCTCTTTAGCTCCTTCACTCTGCAATATATAACATTAAAGAAGTTATCATTAACTTCACACATGGCTGAAGTCTATGTGAAGAAGTCATACAGACATAAAGACAACTTTAAAGTTTAAAGAAAAAGGACTTCTAAGGCTTTGCCATCTCATATGATAACTAATATATAACTTCATATAAAATTTGTAACTTCTAAACTGAACTTACTTTGCTGTGTTTGTGCTTTTATTATCTGAAAAGTATCTAAATCCACAAATGACTTTAAAATGTTGTATTCTGGGCACGAGGTCCGTAGCAGAAAGCTGAAGTCAAAGGCATATCCCATGTTGCCTTTCTTTGGGAAGAAACATAAAGAAGTGGGATGTCTCCTCTGTAATGCAAACAGATTTTTACTTGGAAAACGTGCCACTTGTTGGTCTGACCGTGGTCTGGATGTTGATGCTGTTTGGCTGAAAGGCAAAAACAAAAACCAAAATAAGTGAAAATAAGTGGAAGGAGCAGCTCAAACAATCATATGACTGGAGAATAATGGGAACAAGGAGTTTTTCAAATCCAAAAGTGCCAAAGTATGTTTTCTTTCTTTATCTGGGAAGTTGTGCCTCTCCTTGGAAGCATCTGATTGCAAAGCCAGAGATTGACTACAAGTGAGAATGAATGACAGACAATGTTAACCAAGCAACATCAGGAATTGAAAAACATATTGTTCACCTTCTCCTTCTTGACAAAAACTGATTGCTTCCAGTTTGTATTTTTAATGACTCATCAGGAATGTGTGTCAGAAGAATTCTGAGGCCCAGATGTGCCTTTGTTACTTAAAAAATATGCTCTGGCCTGCCTGAAAGAACAGAGGCTGTGCAGACAAGCCTCAGATTCCTGCCACCTGTTTTCTGAAGAATGAAAAATATGGAGAAAGATAAATACTGTGGCTGAAAAGAGGTACAAAAATACAGCCTAAGTTTATCTTAAAACTGTATGCAATTGTCTGGTTTTAATAAGTCAAATTCTGATGTAAAACCATATCCCATATTTTTCCTATTCTACCAAATAATTTGTTCATCTAATGCAATATCCTGCCTCCAGCAGTGGCCAATAATTGCCATTGGGAAGAGATAAACACCACACAACATATAAAGCTGTATATGATGTCTGGCACTTAAGAAATATTTCCTTACTCACAGACTACTACCTGCTTTGTCTTCATTTGTGCACACTCAACTGCAAATTAAATAGTAATATGACTAACCTGTTCTTTCCTAGAGCTTTGTACGACTGATGCATTTCTTCCATTGTCTTATCTGCATCCTGAAGAGCAGCAACACTTCCACAACCTGCAACAGTACATCAGTATTTGCACAAAAGCAGTTTAATTCACTGACCAGTAACACATTGTAAACATGGTGTTTTTTGGGCATTAAAATATTATTACAAAGAAGTACATGAAGCAGCTATCAGGAAAAAAAACAAGAGTATGTTACATTTGACTAATTTTTTTGAAATGTGAATGCATAACTCTGATTTATTTTTAGTTATTTGGTAAGTGTAGTAACTCAATGGACTATAAAAGCAAAGAACATCTGAAAATAATTCCAGTTACAGCACCTAGATCAGTAGAACAGAAGACAAATATTGACAGAAACTCTGCAGAAGCAGAGTATTTAAAAATATGAAAACCAAACAAATCTCAAGGCTTTACAAAGGTGGAAAGTAACTCTGAGTTTGATTTCATATTTTGCTATGGCTGCTCAGTTTTGACAAACATCCAGATTTTAAGTTATTATTGTACTTTTCCTTCTTCAGATCCCTCATCTTACACTTTATAGACATAAACTTCGGTCAGACTACCTTTTTTGCTTCTCCTCTTGTTTTGTTGGTTGTCAGACATACTGTCCTTAAATGTATTAAGGTCCAGAAACCTGAAAAGAACAGTTTGTTAATTAATTTCCAATTCACATGTACAAAGCAGTAATTTATATTTCATTATTTCAGAGCCATAAGTAAGACAAAAACATTTTGAAAGTACCTGAAATTATTAAAAATCCTATAGTGTAGCATCTGATGCCCTTTCCTGTGAACGCACAGAACCAAACAGTCCAGGGCAGTTTTTTTCTACAGAGCCAGACTATCCAGACTGACTTGACTGAAAACATTAACAAAAATCTCATTGACATCAATAAGGTATAAATGTCATGCTTTATCTCAGACCCGTTATAAATTCATAAATACATGAATGGTGATATATTATCTCTGAATATTTACAAAGGTAAATTTTTTATATGTTTTAAAATTGTGCACATTATAACAAATAACTAGCTTTATATAATTGCTTTTTTGGTTGTAATTGAATTTCTGGGAGCTGTGCCAGGCCTCTGAATGAATTTGATACGGCCAGGAGTCACTACCTGAGATTGTTGGCCTGTTAACTTATTAGTAGCAAACTTTTGTTTTCACTTTAAACTATTGCATTGTCAGAAAGAGTATGTTAACCATGAGTGTACCTTTCTGTGAGCATCTTTATGTATGTTTAGAAAAACATATCACTCAAAATGTACTACGTTTATAAAACCAAAACCCCTTGAAATTTGCATTAAACTAGTGCTAAAAACATTTGTTAGATAATTCCTGGTTGTTGAAAGAGCTGATCTCAGGAGATTAAAACAGCGACTATTTTCTCTTTTCATACGTTTATTTTCAACACCTTATGTTAAGAAGGATAAGTAGCCAACCACTTGTCCAAACTGACAGCAAAGTCGTGGTCTATAAAGCAGGTTGTGTGAAAACCATTTGGTTGCAGTGGAATTTAATACCACAGTTCTGGCAGAAAAGAACTTTCTTGGGAAAACTCAGCTATCCAGTAGCCCTGTTCTTGACTCCAGTGGGACAGAGATTTCACAGCAGTTCAGACCTCAAAGCATGAAACTGTGGAGCAGAATACACAGATCCTTTTCTCGCACTTACCACAGATGTTTATATCACCTTACAAAGCTACCTAAACTCTATAACACAGAAAGAAAGCATGATAATTATCTGAATGTGTAAAGGTTTCCAGTACATTAATTCAGGGGGGAATATTTATTTTTGAGACTTTTTCAGTGTTCCTAACTGTAGTTAATCTAAATGGTGTTTCTTTCAGAAGAAAATGGTATCTTTTGACAAAAAATTAAAGCTGATAGCTGTTGAAAACCACAGAAAAGATCAAAATAGATTAGCCCCCCCTCCCGACACTTTTAATTGGAAATGTCCCCAATTGTGATTGTAAGTTTTAATGTTGTTTTACATGGCTGTTGGCCCCCTGTGCTGTATCATTGCTAAGGCACTACTGAATTCCCACAGAGAGAACAAAGTGCTCCTTAATATTGGTCTTTCCAGACAAATATACTTTCATTAGGCTTTACCCTTAATTAGAAGATTGTAATGTACCTTCCCCACAACTAATGAGTGAATGTGCTGTGAGCTGGTTCATGATTATGGAAACACCAACCTTCATTTCCAAGATTAAACTCCAAGACTAAACAGACCATAAGGTGATAGTGGCATAAAACAACACAGAACAATCTCAAAGTGCAGACTCTTAAAGAAGAAACATGACAGAGTTAAGTAGAAGGATTTGAAGTTTTGAAATTCTAGACAGCTAATTCTTGAAATAAAATTAATCTCAGTTAATAGTTTTGATGGATTTGGGACTGTTTCTAAAAAACATACTGAACTTCAGTTTCTCAAGTGACAAGAACATCTGAGGTAATTAAAGACTGGATTGAAATGAATAAAAGAAAATACAATCATGAATATTAGTTCATATCTGTATTAAAATGTTTACAAACGTTTTTACTGCTTAATATATAATTATAGTAAAAAACAGATAAGATATTGTACATGAAATAAATAATATTGTCAGATATATAATATATCTGAATGTACATGAATTAATATATATTTAAACATTTATGAATAACAGTGTCAAATTATTACATTGGGTACCTCTGGGTGCTAGAAAGTAATTAAGTTCTTTAATGTGCATGGCAGGCTAAAAGAAAGGTATTTTAAAGTTATGTTGATATTTATTGAATCCATAAGTAGAACTAAAAAAATAGGACACCTAGTGGCTCCTATGTTGCTAATTTCTTTATAAAATTATATTTTCTCTCTGCTCTTTTCCTTAAGTTAGTGATGGAAAGTAACAATCTTTGTACCTGTCTCTTCATTTCAAAGTCACTACAGAGGTCACTGGAAATGAAGGGCCTACGTGGATTTTGTTGGATAGTAGCATATTGCCACTCAATATTGCTAGTCAGGGAAAGAATTAGGCTTTTGTTACTGATTCTAAAAGCAAAAAAAATATAATTACTTGGAAACACGTAGCAGCCTTCCCAACAGACTAGTGCATTTTACTAGATTAAATTAGTTTTTTACAATAATTTTATATGACATCTGAGAAATGTGTGCTATTTTATAACTATATACAGCCAGACATCAGACAGTACTATCATTCTTGGTTTACAGAAGAGGAAACAAAGAAAAATGGAATGACCTATAGCTACCTTTGACTCACATATGATCAAGATCATCCAATGAACTGTGCAAAAGTAGTTTAGAAGAACTCTTGATTTCTCATTCCCATGGATAATCCATCAAAAGGTTCATCCCATTATATTAGTCAAGTAAGAGTTAGATGGTGAACTTCTCCAAACTCTGCACTTCTTTTTGGATACACAAAACCCACTTCAAAATAATAACTGAGGAGGTTCTGTAAAAAGGCACAAACAAATCTTACCTGGTGCTTCAGTAGCGAAGAGCAAAAGCGGCACAGCAACCTAAGGAGAAGTTATAAAGCATTTTCAGCTCACAGCCGCCTTCCTTTGCTGGCCGGCGAGGAATTCAACAGCGATTACACACTTTTGGATTCGATTTTCGGCGTCTTTTTCTGACTGTGGAGCTCACGAGCTCTTCTTTCTGCAGGCAGCTCCTGCGACACGAGGCTGTTGAGTTTACACGATGTTGCCGAGGTAACCCCTCCGGGGGGTATTTTACTTGGAGGAGTTTAATTCAAAGAGCAGCAGTGACCTATG
The DNA here is from genome assembly GCF_003984885.1 of Neopelma chrysocephalum. Lineage (NCBI taxonomy): Eukaryota > Metazoa > Chordata > Aves > Passeriformes > Pipridae > Neopelma > Neopelma chrysocephalum. The sequence continues at coordinate 6,645,826 of NW_020897767.1, read as the reverse complement.
AAAACAAACACGGTCGAGCTAAACGGTGTCGCCGTTCAAGCTCTAATCACAGGGCAACTCTCCCAGCGCGCAAAACAAAACCCCACTCCTCCCTTCTGTTTGTCTTTTTTTTAAATATTTTTAATACCTTATCTGTTTCTACATCATTTTAAGTTCGCATTCAGTCCCCTCACCTCGACGCTCCCCGTTACTCTTGAGTATTTTTCATCTCGTTTTTGGCAGCCGTAAACAGAAGATTTTAAGGATATTTCTTCTTCTTCTTCTTTTTTTTTTTTTTTTTTTTTTAAGTAGCAGACTGTTTAGAGGGAAGAAAGGATAAAAAAGGTACGGTGGGGCTCAGGCTGAGCTGAAAGGGTGTTTAAGAGAGATGGTTTGCTGGATGCCAGAAGCACTTGGCCGCCGTCCCCCGGGACACGGCTGCGGGGAGGCACAAGCGAGGGGGAGGCTTTGGACCAGGCGGCAGCAGGGACACGAGCCCAGGGGACACCAGCCCCCGGCCGGCCGACCAGGGCTGTGTTATTGGTACACCGGCGGGTACCCGGCACACCCGGCTGCCCCTGACGGAACCGGAGGGTCTGTGGGAGCAACCCCCGCCGCGGTGAGGCGACCACGGACATCCCCTGACAGCGCCCATGAGGGGCTGAGCCAGCCAGGAAGGGGGGACGCGGGGAGGGGAGCCCGGGGCATGGGGAGGTAGGAGCAGGGCTGTGAGGGAGCCCCGGCGGGAAGAGCTGTGAGGGGGAGCCAGGCTGTGCGGGAGCCCGGGCTGGACGGGCTGTGAGGAGCACCCAGGCTGTGAAGGAGGCCGGGCTGGGCAGGCTGTGAGGGGGAGCTGGGATGAGCTGTGAGGGGGAGCCGCCCTCCGCCGCTTTCCCGGCAGCCTCCGCGCCCGCGGCGGCCCGGCCGCGTCGCAAGATGGCGGCGGACAGTGAAGTGAGTGTTTATCCTGCTCCTCCCCCTCCTGTCTCCCCCTCTCTGCCTCCCCCCCTCTCACCGGTCTCTCTCTCTGGTTTCCCCTCTCACCGCCTCTCCTACTCTCTCCCCGCAGCCCGAGTCGGAGGTGTTTGAAATCACGGACTTCACCACTGCCTCCGAGTGGGAGAGGTAGGTGCCGCCGCGCCCCTCGCTCACCGCGGGGGTGACGCGGGGGCGACGCGGGGGCTCCGCCGTGCCCGGCCCGGCCGCTCCCGCCGAGAGGAGCCGGGACCCCCCGGCACGGCCGCTCCCGGCACCTGGGAGCACCCGGCGGCTCCCGGAGCTGTGCCACGTCCGGCTCAGGCCGCGCCCGAGGGTGGTGAAGACGCTCCAGTCGAGCTGTTTCTGAGCTAAGTGAAAGGCCCAGTTTAACATCTGTTTGTAAGGGATTAAAATATACATTCAGAAGGCTTATACCTTTTTTAAGTAGCTACCTGATTATTAAAATAGTCATGTGATAGCTGAATCCTTTAAAAGTTAGCAGAACGATGTACAAATCTAAGGTGAATAATGCTCTTGCATTCTTAATGTTTTATTTTTTTTAAACGCTTTTAATGTTTATGGTAAGAGATGGAGATATTAAGTGTAGCGTATAATTGTCTCAAATGTTTATTTATCTGTGAGCAGTGAAACAAGACCATATGTTAAATGTTATGTGCTGCAATACCAGAAAAAAACCCCAGTGAGATTCTTTATAAACACTCAAAAGATGGTCATAGCAGTTGCTAAGAGTAACTATAATCTGAAATGTAAGCGTAGGAGGTCTGTTTTATTTGTACAAGGAAGCAATTGTTCTGGTTTTATTGTTTTACTTCTTGTTGTGGGGTTTTTTTGTTGTTTGTTTGTTCTTTGGGGTTTTTTAAGGAGTTCCATAGTAGGACAACAAATTGCTTGCTTTTGAGCAGATGAATTATAATACAAGTTCAGCGTTCAGTAAATATTAATGCCTTTTCCCCTCCCTAATAGATTTATTTCAAAAGTTGAAGAAGTATTGAATGACTGGAAACTTATTGGGGTTTCTTCAGGCAAACCTCTAGAAAAGGTCAGTTACGGCTTTTGAGTTTTCTTTTAGAATTTGAATTGCTAATGAGTCATTCACACGAACGTTTCATCTACTGCGTTTTCTTAGATAATGATTTTTATTAGGGAATGTCTCTTGTAAAAGTGCCAATTTGACAAACAGTTGCCATAAATTTACTGATGGGCCGTCTGCCAAGCAGGCTGTTTGTTGATAAAGCTGAATCTTCATATAGGACTTAGTGATTTATTTTTTTTTATTTTCAATTTGAATCTGGAAAAATGATTGAAGCTGCTATAAATTCTTAAGGAATCTTTTCCCCCCGCCTTGTGCCTTTGTCACACCTCATGTACTTATGACTGAGTTTTGCACAGTGCTACGGGTGACTCAGAATGTTTCATAGATTGGAGAGATTTTTTTTCAGGGTCTAATTAGAGCCTTTGTGGTGCTTTCTCAGTCCTGTAAAATGCAGAGGAAATTGCTAAGCTCTTCTGCACCACCCGTGCAAACAAATTCAGCTGTTCCGGACGGAATGGCTGCTGTGTTTCCAGAGGAATTCAATAATTCTTGATTTTAGCCAGGGTACAGAGCATTCAGAGTAAAAACTTATGTTATCTAATGAACTAATTTTACACCTCAGTTGTCTGTGTATTCCTACATGTCTTGCTTGCTAGACCAGACCTCTCCTAATACCCTTTACAGATCAGAGGGTTGTCCAAGTTGCTTTGTTTTAGCAGCAGCACAGAATTTTGTACAGTTATGCTGATTTTCTTAGAATCTCCTATGCTGTATTTATGTTTAAAAATGAATTATCCTTACAGAATTTTTGCAAATTAAAGATTAAAAAAATAATTTGTTAGTGGAAGTATATTCAAAGTAAATATTAAGGCAATATTTGCACAGATTGGTTTAGGTGTAGTCCCAGGTGGGAAACTTCTATCCCTGGCAAAACTGAGGGTGCATATGCTTAAGATGCATAGTAACATATGAGAATATATTTTTTCCCCTTTATTGCCATATAAATCTGAAGATTTCTCAGGGAGATATCTGATCCTTGGAATGAACATGATTATCAACAACATGGATTTTAGCATTCAACTACCTTTATAATGAAGTGCTTTGAGCATCGTTTTTTTGAAATTAAATCATGCTTAGCTATTTATGAATAAATATTTGGCAGTAGAGAAACATGAATAAACATTATTGATCACGTAGGTAATATACTAATGAACGTTAACCTAAATTTATTGACAAAATAGTATATTTTTTGTATGCAGGGTATATACACCACAGGGACATGGGAAGAGAAATCAGATGAAATTTCATTTGCGGACTTCAAATTCTCAGTTACCCATCATTATCTTGTACAAGAACCCAGTGACAAAGATGGGAAAGAAGAGCTGGCAGAAGGTACCTGCTAGTTCCCTCACGTACCTGTAAGGATATGACAAAAGGCAGTGTCAGAATGTGGAATTCACAGTGTGTTGATTTGCTTCTGTGTGAGATTTTGTGAGATCTGATGGGTGCGATCTAACATTTCTGCTTTTAGTATGCTTTGCATTCACACAGTGCTAATCTAAGCAATTTGCAAGTGAGCTGGATGGATGCTGATGATCTTATATATGTTTTTTTTTTTTTCACAGATGCCCTTCCCCTGCCAATGCAGGACTTGCTGTGCATGAACAATGACTTCCCCCCTCGAGCTCACTGCCTGGTGAGATGGTACGTACCCTGCCTCTTGTCTCTAATGCAAACCAGCACAGCAATTGAGAAATCTCTGATGCTGGCACAAGCACTTGTGTATTTGTTTTTCAACTGAAAGTTAAAGCTTAAGGAAAATAATTCTTCATACTGGACACAGAAAAGGAGTGCAAAAAAAGGCCTATCTTTACTTTTGTTTTTTGTCCCCAAAGACTTTTATCTCAGTTTCATATATCAACCAAGTTTTTGTATATGTGATATTTAGGTACATTCTTAAAAAGGAAACCTGCAGCACCTTAAGAAACAGCAACTATGTTCTTAGTAATGCAAATCTTTAGCACATTATAACATTGTTCTAGAGAGATTGTTTTTGTGTATAAACAGTTTCAGTTGTTATTATTATAAAGTAAAGAGCCTCAGGACTGATAGACCTGGAAGTCCTCACAATCAAACACTTTACAGGGTTTGAATGTTGTTGAGCTCAGGTGGTTTGTGATTTCGGACTGTGCAGCACTCCCTGCCCACTCAGTTCTCGACCTCTCTGACAGAGGTACTCACATCAAATCAGATTCCACAGTCTGTTGGTGGCAGTTAGGTTATTCAGGTCACAGTGTTTCTAAAAATTCTGTTTCAGCTGGCTTGCTAAAGACCAGAAATGTGCTCTTTTTTTGTCTTTCTCAAGGTATGGCTTACGGGAGTTTGTGGTGATTGCTCCTGCTGCAAATAATGAGGCCGTTGTGAGTGAATCCAAGTGTAACCTTTTGCTGAGTTCCATTTCCATTGCACTGGGGAACACTGGCTGGTAGGTGAAAGCATTTCTTACCTTTTTACATGTCCAGGTAAAACTGTAGCATGCTGCATTTGTGAGGAAAAAGCATTAACTTGTTAGCAAAATGCATTCAGAGTTTGTTGGGTTTGCATTTTGATACTGTTAGAGAAAGATTAAAAAATTTTCCATGGAGATTTAAAAAAAATTGATTCAATGTGTTGTTTATATTCATTTTTGTTTAAAAACCTTAAATGCTTTCAAAAGCTGCTAGAAGTTGTTGGAAAAATAACATATAGAAAATATAGAAACAATAGAAAATATAATATAGAAACAGTAGAAAATATAACTTATGGAGGAGAATTTCATCCTGATGTGCGATAACAGTAACTTCCTAATCTTCCTCAAAAATTATTTAGACTGAAAATTAGGTAACTGAAGTCATGGATATGGCTGTGACTGTGACATGACAATTTGTTAGGCATTCTCTTTGATGATGACATTCATAGCATTTTTCTTTGATTCCTTGTCAAGTGTTTTAAAGTGCATTCCACTAAGAGAAAATATATTCCAAGGAATATGAAATGACGTTGAAATTATGCTAGAATATTTAGCTAGTTTTAAAGACTACAAGACAGCATGACACCTTAAATAATCTGAAATATTCACATTTTGCAGTCAGGTACCACTGTTCGTGCAGATACACCAGAAATGGCGCCGGATGTATGTTGGGGAATGTCAGGGCCCGGGGGTCCGGACTGACTTCGAAATGGTCCATCTGCGCAAGGTGCCCAGCCAGTACACTCACTTATCAGGGCTGCTGGAGATCTTCAAAACCAAGATTGTAAGTGCAGCTGAATGTATAAAACTGAGATTAGGAATAATTATTTTATTACCTGGATGCTTGTAGATTCACCAGTATCTGACCATAAAGAGTGACGGTGTGCGTTTGGTTCCTGGGTGTTACCACCTTCCACATTTAATTTTCACTGGGATGTGAAATAATGTGTCTGTTTTACAGTTTCCTTGTAACAACCCTCTTCCCCATGGCCCAAACAAACTTTATTTTGTTATTGGAAAGGAGAAGGGAGGGTTGGGTGGATTTTTATTCTGATACTTTGTAGCTCCCCAAGCTGAGAGGGAAGAACACCACTGTAGGATGTGAGGAGACTGAGAGGGCTGCTCATTTACAAAGTGGTATGGCTGCCTGCAGCACTACACAACCAGTATTGGTAGTAAGCAATCTGAGCAAAACACTGAGGAGAAAAATCCTTAATGAAAACCTGATGCATTCTGAGTCAGAGTTACTTGAATTACCAGCTAAATGGAGCATCCAAATGTCTCATGCATTTTATCTGTGATTGTCGTGTTTAGCAATGGCTTTACCAGTAATCACAGAATCATTACGGTTGGAAAGGAACTCCAGGTTCATCAAGTCCAACCTTCAAATACTTGGGGTGTCGCAGTTCTGCTAAAATTAGCTCTAATACAAGCTATTGTGACTTATTTATGTCCAAACCCTGGAGTGTTTGAGAGGATATACTCTTTCTATTGAATTTCTTCTCTGGTATTTTGAAGGGGTGCCCTCTAACACCACTGCCTCCCGTTAGCATGGCTATCCGGCTCACCTACGTGCTCCAGGACTGGCAGCAGTACTTCTGGCCTCAGCAGCCACCAGGTAGGAGATCCCTGTCCTCAGAATAACGTGTTTTAAGACAGTCAGTGCTCTTGGTGTATCTTGCCGGAAGGATGAAAACATTTTCTGGGTGAGTAGGAAAGGCTACAGTTTCAACTGAGTCCAATCCCACTCCCTGTGCTGGGCTCGCAGGCTTAAAGCTCCTCTGAAATCATGTCTGTGCCTCATGGTTGGGACAGGTGTTTTGGATAGGGCTGTGCCTAGAAACACGGGGTTTTGTTAGCATTTAGAGATGCAATGATACTTCTAAAGTTGTAGTATATATGTGAAGTGAAAAAGCTGACTGAATCTGTGGAGAACTCTGCCCTGAATTCCTTAGGGAAATGTTTAGATTCAGGTTCTAGTAGGTGCTAATACTTCATGGGAGTATTTGTCAATTATTTCTATAAAGTACCTTATTTTAATACCTCACTATCTATATTAACAATGGGAAAAGCAGAAAGTGTTACCTCACATGAGGTAAAAGTTTGGATTTTTGTTGTTATTGTTTACAGAGTGTTGAATAAGCCCCAAGCAGTTGGTTTATGTACTTTTTTTATTGCATGAACAATTTCTGATCAAGTCTTTTATTGTAGTAGTCTTGTATGAGTGGAAAAGGGGAAAAGTAATATATAGTCTTGAATTTAAAGTACATGCACCAGACTTTATTAGTTTATGCCATAGCCATGCTGTTTAGGAAAAACAGAGGTAGTTGCTCACTTGATACTCCCAAAGTGATCTCTCATATTGTTGCTTGATAGTGACACTGTCTTCCTTGGGTATCAAGGATTTGTTTTTAACAGACCTATTTCTATATAGGTAGCATCAAAAAAAAAATAATAAACTTCTCCTGGCTCGGAGGTAAACAAACCTATAGGAAGAAGGTAAATGTTAGTTCCTCCTTAACATAAATTTTATTAGTGATGTGGTGTTGTATGTAGGTGCAAGGTGGTGGAGCAGTTAAAATGCCCAAGTTCTTTTCTTGACTTGGTAGTGGTTTGACATAACAAGGTTAAAGTATTTAGGGCAGCATTTAGAGAGAGGGAACTCTGTGTGGCCTTGGTCTGCTTATTTAATTGTTTGACTTTCCTTTGCTTAAAAAGAAAATACACTGATGAAAGGTATGTTTTGAAGAAGTCTGTAGTGAGGTTGATTCTGTGTGCTTTGTAGCTAAGGGATGTATGTTGGACATACGTTTAAGGAGAGTCCTGCTCTTTAGGGAGAGAAAATCGGTGCTGTTTTAAATTATAGTTTCCCTCTTTCAGTAAACCAAGGTTACCTAAAGAGCTTGGGAAGTGAATTATACAGCTTTTATTCTTTTATTGTTTCTGCAGACACAGGAATCTGTTCTCTGTGGTCTCTCTCTGCCTTGCTGTAGTGACTCACTGAGTCAGGATCCCTGGTTTGTGATGGATGAGTTGTACTACTTTGATCATATTTCTAGATTTGAGCAGTTGGAATAACTTCTCCTTTAGAGGCTTCTGGTTAAGAGAGCCAGTGTCGAAGTGTGTTGCAGAGACTGGAGACAAACAATATAATTTTTATTGCTTTTGCTATGTGCAGTTGTGGTTTTATGGTCACTGTGAAGAACTAGACCTGTAACTTGCTACTATCACTCAATTAGCTCTTCTCAAATAAAAGGAATTTAAATGTGTCTTTTATATTCTCTGAAGAAGAAATTATGTAATTAAGTGATCCAAATACTTTATCTGTTCTAATACCTCACTTGTTTTGTATATGAACAGTTTTCCAGATGCGTTTAAAATGACAGATCAGATGCTGTAATAGCATTATTATAATGGCATTACAGTGCATTATTATCCATTCAAATTTCTGTTCAGTGAAGGCTGTCTGGTTTTGATTTATGTATTTGAAGAATATAACATGGGAAGTGTCTGAGGATGTTGGGAGGCATCTTTAAGTACATGGGATTACAAGGAATCTCCCAGGTAATTTGATTAAGTCCTTAGCTGTAGGAGACATAATCGTCTTTTCACAAAATTGTCAACATTTTAAAACTAGTTGTTTTTTCACTCTGCGAGTTGCTCTTCTGGAGTCTTCTTTTTCTGCTTGGAGCTGATTTGCTGCCCAAATATTTTTATGGCACTTCTGTGTCTGACCGTTCTTGTGTCAACATTGAATCTTTAAGTCTGTCTTTACAGCTCTCATCTTTGCCTGTGTGAAGGGAATAGCCTTCCCTCAACATAAATTACAAGAATTTTATCTGTCTTTTTGAATGTCCTGTTGCATGATTACTTCCCAGTTTCTGTTGGAAGCAATTACTTTGTGTGCTAGGATTGTGTTTTCAGTGCTCAGTCACCCTGGTTGCTCAGCTGTTCTCTGGTCATCTACATGCTACAGTCTTTACTGTGAAATTAAGATGATATGTTGCTTCAAATGTTCTAAAAATTCCACATTGAAAATGTATTGACTTTTCTTCAGATATAGATGCCCTAGTTGGAGGAGAAGTTGGAGGCCTTGAATTTGGGAAGTTGCCATTTGGTGCCTGTGAGGATCCTATTAGGTAAGCAAGAGTTCAGAAAACCGTTTTATAACTTCCTTAATGGAGGCCTTATAGGTACATTATTTCAAATTTTAGCTTTGCCCACCTACCACTTAGGATGTCCCTAACAGATATTTAGTTATTCCAGTACATTAAGAACATGGTTTAATAGCAAATGAGACCATTTGCAAAATTGCCTGATGATATTCAGAGCTGAAGCTCTGCTCAAATCAAGTATTGCACCATAAACTTCTGGAGTACTCTATTTATCTCTGAAATTATTGTGTTGAAATATAACTTAACTGAAGATAAATCTCAAAAATCATGTGCCTTTGTTCAAGGGTTGGACCTGCTCTCATCCATGACATTTGTAGAAGACTTAAATTGAGCAGGTCTGCAAACTGAGTTGTTCCAATGTGTCCCCTTCTGAACACCCCATCACCCTCAGCAAATCCAGGAGTTATTTGGATGTATTAGACAGTGCTCAGAGCTGTAGGCAGTTCAGGGAAGTCTACCAGCCCTGAAAGACTGAAATCTTGCTTTGTTTCAGTGAACTCCATTTAGCTACTACCTGGCCCCACCTGGCAGAGGGCATAATTGTGGACAATGATGTGTATTCGTAAGTATTTTGTCTGAATTGCAAATATCTAGAAGTGTACTTATTTTAACTACTGCATTTTAGTGACATCTAAAACCCTGTGTGTGGCTTTATGTGTGAAAAAGAACCCCTTTTGAGGAGTGGTAAGGTCAGCTGATGGAACATCTCATTTGGGAAAACACCTTCTTTTTAAATGCATTGCTGTGTGAGAAAATATTATTGTATTGTAATCTCAACAGAACACACACCTCTCTTTTTGAGCATATTCTCGTGTTAGACTTGAAAATTATTTCTTGGAAAAGATAATAATGGAGTGTGGAAAGCAAAAAGAATTCACTGATTGACATCCCTCTCCCAAAAACTGTCATCCAGGTTTTATGCTAGAGAGAAATAAACCATGTTGGGTTTCTTCCTTCTTTCTTAATTAATGCAGAAATGAGATTTCAACATTAATACACTTCAAAAGAAGACAATTTAGTTCTAACTGAATTTTTCTTGTGTGTCATGTACCTACATGAGAACAGGGACTCTTGCTTGCATTTCAGAGTGTTTGTCATGTTCTTCTGTGTAATGTGGTGCATATTGTGACTTCCATGGCCTCACTGGCTATGGCAATACATTTACTGAGAATTTGTTACTCATCTTTTGCAAACTTATGGTGACAACATGGCCCTTAGTTTGTTTTGTTTTGTTTTTAAGTGACCTGGATCCTATGCAAGCCCCGCAATGGTCTGTGAGAGTCAGAAAAGCAGATAACCCTCAGTGTCTACTGGGTAAGACATCAGAATTTCCTGTCTTCCCTTAGGGCTTTTAAACTACTGAGTTGTGAAGTCAGGGTTGAATTGATGACTACCTGATGACCTCTGTTTCCTCATTCCCCTTATTTTTTTGAGTGGACAATATTTGGGGCTTCTTTTTCAAGAACACAAGCTTCGCAAAAACATGAGTTTCTGTTGTAGGTTACTCTGTGTCTGTGTACCATGAACTTCACTGCTGTTCTTATTTCATCACGTTCCAGAGAACAAGAATTTTCTCTGTGTGTTCTGTGAAAATTTAGATTTCCTAGAATCTTTCAATTTTATTAAGTGCCTTCTGCATATATCCATCTGCTTAGCTTGATCAATCTGTTTGACAGGGAGGATTAGTACATCTGAAGAGCTGTACTCTCCTGTCTGTCCTTGCCTTTCAGCTTGTGGGGAAAAGGGCTTCAAAACTTTCAAAGTATCATCTTGCTTTGGGTGAAGAAGTGGATTCAACTGCAGGCAGAGCTGTGCTCTGGAGAGGTGGCTGATGCCTGCCTAGGTGTGCATTTTCCTAAGCTTTAATTATGATGTGGTTTAAAGATATTTGTGCTTCAGAACAAATTATCATGTTCTTTCAGATGAAAAGATAAAAATTACTGTCCTTTGGGCGTAATTTTGAGAGTTGCCTTATTGTTCAGTGAGATTTTTAACTGAGTAGTAATTGAGAGACTTTGTTTCTCTGCCAGGTGACTTCCTTACGGAATTCTTCAAGCTTTGCCGTCGGAAGGAGTCGACTGATGAGATCCTTGGGAGGTCTGCATTTGAAGAGGAAGGAAAAGGTAAAACTAAAATCCTGTTGATTTGTGTTACTTGTTTTTAATTGTTTCCTGTTATTTTACCTTCCCTGTACATTTTCTTGACTTAAGATTGATTGCTATTTATACTTAAAACTCTTATGCATTTTCTGTAATACTGGGGATTTTCTGGCCAGTGCTATATGGTGACATTTCTCATGAATTCTAGGCAAACTTAGCTCCCAAAGTCCCAGAGGACAATTACCTCTGTTATAGTTGTGTATGTGTCTTTTCACTGGAATACAAAAGCTTAAAATTTGACTGGAAGTGTACAAGAGTTGGGTTTGAGCACACATCAAATGCATTTGTCTGTATTATGTCTTTTTGTTTTTTCCACTTTTTTTTTTCCTTTTTGATGTACTCTGTAGTACATGTTTAACAGCAAGTTTAAAAAACCTTTAATCTGTTTGAAAGGCTTTGCCATCATCCTCTCCATTTTAAGGAATTTTTAGGAAAAAAACCCAACAAAATAAAAAAACTCCCAAATTGTCTGAGCAGCAGGTCAAACTTTATCCCAGATATATGGATACTGACATCTTTTTGACGTCTCTGTCCCTTTCTTTTGCTTTTCTTGCTGTATGTAGTGAACGTTCCCTTCCTTCCTGCTGCTTGTCACCTTTGCTTCCCTCCAAATATGGCTTATAATGTATTTTCTTTGGTTCTACTTGATCTTGATCTTAATTTTGAAGGAGCTCACCAGTCAGCTTAAAAAGGTGTTAGACTGAGTAAGGGGCTTTACATAATCTTTTTAGCTCTTCTTAGCTCAATTTTCTTGCAAGGTTTGCCAAGATGAGCATTTTCAGGCTGCTGGTAATTATTCTCTTCAATTTATCTGCCGTCTCTCTAACAATATTGATTCGGTTTGTTGTAAGAGGCATTCTAAATGTAAGAGACATTCTCACCAGCAGCAACTCTGGAAAAAAATCTTCTGATTTGAGAAGTTTATCTGAGGATTCTAAAACAGAATTATGCTTACACCACGTAAGGTCAGGTATATAGTGATTAATACAGGATTTATTAAGGCTTATCTAAAGCTTTAGCGTAGGCTTGAGCTGCCTTTGTTACCTACAGTGTATTCATTGGTATCATATGTGAGCAAGGTTTAAACATGGACTCTTCAGCAGCCTTTTGTGATGCTCTGATAGGGACTGTCTGCAGACAGCTCAGTCTAGACTTTAGTTGGTAAATTAAATCCAGGGCAGTCTGTGCCTCTTTGTGACTTGCTCTGCTGTTTATATTTGCTGACAGTGAGTATCAGGATGGAACCTGACAGCATAGAGTGTACCTCTGGTTAACAAGGGGCTAAAAATCAGTGCAAGATAAAAAGGCTGGATAAGACAGGTGAACTTTTAAAGAGAGATGGTCAAGTGTTTGTGGGTTTTGTTTTGTTCTAATTGCTTTAATTTTATTTCATAGAGGTTGCTGACATTACCCATGCCTTGTCCAAGCTCACAGAGCCAGCACCAGTCCCAATCCATAAATTATCAGTCACAAATATGGTTCACAGTGCAAAGAAAAAAATCCGCAAGCACAGAGGTGTGGATGAGTCGCCTTTAAACAATGATGTGCTGAACACCATTCTTCTGGTAAGTGACTCTTCATGCATGTAAAATTCAGGTAGAACATGCACTGATGCATTTGCTTTATAGTCCATAGCAGATTTAAAGGTGTCTGATATCAGTTCCATTACTTCAGTTGCAATTATCAGCTTGAAACAGCCCGAGTTGTTACAAGTCTGTGCAATATAAGTGGACCGAAAACAAACTCTCAACTCTGCCAACAGTTTTAGTTGTAGGGATTGCTGGTATGTAGCCAGCAGTACCTTTAGGGAGAAAGTGGGAAAAGCAGGAAAGCCATACTGATGGAAGGTTAATTTTTTTTTTCTTTAAGTTCTTGTTTCCTGATGCTGCTGACAAACTTGCAGATGGATTTGAAAGCAGAGCCAACACTTCAGCAGGAAACAATCCTCCTCCAGAGAATGAAGATTACGTAAGTTTTACTGACTGACAGTCAGGAGAGAGAAAGCAGTTTTGAGTGTGTGTGTTCATACAGGCTTTGCTGTGGTTGCCCTACATCTTGTAATAGGTAACCTTTGGAAAGAGGAACTTATCTTTGTGGAATCTCTAAGTAAAAGTAGTGATCATTTCTTTTTCCTTGTAATTTCTTTTTTTTCCAAAGACTGTAATTTTTGTTATCTTATACTTACAGGCTTAAAATGTGGTTAGCCACTTGTACTGCTAAAGGGATTACATAGTTTGGGAAAAAATGCCATTTTTCCTGTATTTCTTGCTTTCTTTTGTTTCTTGCCTAGAATCTCTTCAGTCAGTTTAAATCTGCTCCCTCTGACAGTCTGACCTACAAATTAGCTTTGTGTCTTTGTATGATAAACTTCTACCATGGAGGAGTAAAAGGGGTGGCACATCTTTGGCAAGAGTTTGTGTTGGAAATGCGCTACAGATGGGAGAACAACTACCTCATTCCAGGGTAAGATTTGCTTTTATTGTCATTCCTTTGCCATAGAAAATGTTCTTTGTTCCAGGAAGAGAGTCCACTGTGAATTTGAAACATACTGGTTTGGGTTTTTTAATTGCAAATCCTATCCTTTATTTTTATTACCCTACTTCCTTAGTGCAAGAAAGGGCAGGGAGTAGAAAAGCATCTGTGCCCTCCTTTGAAAACTTCAACATGTCTGTGGAAGCTCAGCTTAGAGATCCCAGCTTAGAGATCCCTCCACTGTGTGAATGAGGGTGGGTAAAAAAACTTGAAGGAATGCTTGGCTCCCAGTTCATCTATCATAGAAACATGAAGAAGCTGATACAGGGAGAAGCACCTTTGCTTTGTGGTGTAGTTTCAACCACTTTTCTGAGAAAGCTGTTCCAAGTTCCTGCCTTTTCAGGTATTCCAACCCTTCCAGCCTTTGTCTGCTGCAGCAGAGCTTGTTGCAGACCTAATGAAGGGCTCTGTGAAGATGAGGTATCAATGCAGAGCAATAATATATCCTACTTTTGGGGTTGTGGTTTCTTGGTTTCTTGTGGTTGGTTTGTTTGGGTTTTTTTGTTAATGGGGTGAACTGGCCATTTATTCACTGATTTGTACTTTGAAATGGTTACACTACCAGATAAAATAGAATTAAAATACATAGCAATCACTCCAACTTATTGCAGTTTTAAAGCAAGTCAAAGATACTTAATTTCTGTTTGTAAACAGTTACCCTTTTAACTTCCAAATGGAAAACTGGCCAGGAAATGCAGGGTATCTCTTTCATACTAGTGTGTATGACCTCTGAGCTTCTGAAATGACCTCTAGGAAATAAATATAGTTTAAATTCTGGACTTGTCTACTGAGACTGTAGAAGAGCTGTGTAGTTGAAATGGTGGGGGTGGGTTTAATGTGGGTATTTGCCCCTCTTTTAGATTTCATATGATTTAAGACCACATGTGTGAAAGATTCAACTTTATAATTGATAATGGTTACACTTCTACCTTTTGTTAGATTAGCTAATGGCTCTCCAGATCTGAGATGTTGTTTACTGCATCAGAAACTCCAGGTAAATATCCCAAATTTAAGAATGATTTTTCTCCTAAGGAAACTGTCAAAATTAAAGAAGTTATTAGCTAAATATATTGTTGTTGTAGATTTAGTTATGCTTATATTTTTGGGTGTGGAATTCATTTGTTGGGAAAAATCTTTGTTATAGCAACAAGTTCAATGGAGTTGTTATCTTATAGAATTATGTTTTCAGGGATTCTCCAAGTTTTTCTGTATGACTGTTTCTGTAAGAGAAGTAATTACTAAACAATTATTTTTTTGTTCCTTTAACTTGTTAGATGTTAAATTGTTGCATTGAAAGGAAGAAAGCAAGAGATGAGGGGAAAAGGGGGAGCGTGTCTGATCGTTCACCTGGGGCTTCTGGTGATGGTGCAAAAGGAGCAGAACACTCTGCAGATAACCCTGATAAGGAAAAGGAATTTGGCAAGTCTTGGGAATCATGGAGTGACAGTGAAGATGAATTTTTTGAATGTCTAAGTGACACAGAAGACCTCAAAGGAAATGGACAGGAAAATGGAAAGAAAGGAGGAGCAAAAGAAGGCAACAAAGAGCCTGTGAACCTAAAACCAGAAGGTCGTCTGCATCCCCACGGGAAGCTGATGCTGCTGCATCCTGGAGAGCCTCTCTACGTTCCCATAACACAGGTCAGGGAGAAGAGCTGAGCCAGATGTGCAGCACAGCTCTCACACAACAGGGCTTCTGCCTGGGATTGGTAAACTGGGTATATTTGCAGGTTACAGCCTTATTATCTGTTGTTTAAATCCTGAGTGTTTTTCATTTTTAAAACTCGATGAGGCCGTTAAGCTGAAATCTCACGTGCTCCTTGTTTTATTTGAGAGTGAGTCTCCTCACCAAATTTCACTCCAAACATGTTTTTTAAATAAGAATTAAGCTGTCTTGCTTACCTTAAATTTGGTTTTTTTAATTACTAGTTCCTGAGGCATCTTCCATCCCCTCCTTACTTTCTTTCCTGCCACCATGGAGATTTCTAGCTGACTGAGCAGAATAAAGATTTTTGCTGCCATGTTTTTTCTTTTCTTCTTTAATTTCTCTGCTCATATCTAAAAGACCAGAGTCATCAGTTTTGGTGCCGTTCTCTACAGCAGGTTTATCAGCGAACAACTAGAAATGTTCCCTGACATCCCCAGGCTTTCCTGCAGGGTGGCTGGGGATGAAATAGGCAGCAGTGGTGCCACAGAAAGTAGTTTGCAACCAGCCATGCATGAAGAGTACAGTGTTTTTCTTTCTCTTGAGAGAAATTACTTTTAATTAATATTGCTTTGCTTGGGTAAAACATGAGCAGAGTGTAGTCAGGCAAACTGTTCTCAATTAATTATGTGGTGACACTGTCTAAAGCAAAAATTCTGTGTTGCTTTTAGGTCGGTTTTAATCCATCTCAACAAAATAGTGCCAGTCAAACACTTGCTGGAGTTCATTTGGATTTTGGTGTTTTAACAATATATCCTTATATCATTCCTTCATTCTCAGGTTATTTTCTGTTTAGGTTCTCTTTGTTAGTGTCATATTCACATGCACAGCTTGGCTGAACAGTTTAAACAGTAGAAAGTTCTGATTATTTCCCTTGTACAAATGAAGCAGAATGGACTTCTGGTGGTAGGGAGCTTTTTCCTTCTCCTTCCTTGCGAAGGGCTGAGCTGAGGAGAGGCTGTTTGTAACCCTGTCTTTTTCCATGTTGCAGGAACCAGCACCCATGACTGAGGATTTGCTGGAGGAGCAGTCTGAGGTGCTGGCAAAGCTGGGAACCTCAGCAGAAGGCGCTCACCTCCGGGCACGGATGCAGAGCGCCTGTCTGCTCTCAGACATGGAGTCTTTTAAGGTACTGCTGCTTGGAGAATTCTGTGAGACTGCTTTCCTCTTAATTAAACTGTCCCTCTTGCTTGTGTTGAACAATTTGGAAGGGTTTCCTGACAAGTTTCATTTTTTTTCTCCACTTAACAGTTTCAAAATAATTTCAAGTTGAAAATAAAACCCTACTGCTAAAACTCTTTGAACACATCAAAATCTGTGACAATGTAACGTCCCAGTAAATTTGCACAATGTCTGTGAGAAGGGAAAAACCACAGAAGACATACAGTTGATAAATTGGGAATTAAAGCAGTTGTTCATCAGATTGGGACTGGACTAGCTGTGGTTTTGGGCAATTTGTCCCATTTCTTGTCTGAGCTCTGCAGGGGGAGCTAAGAGCACATACACTGCTGTCATCAGAGGAGCTGAAAGCTAAAAGGATTAGAGATTCTGTAATGAAGTAGCTATAAATGTATTTTAATTATTGCAATGTTCATAATAAAAGCATACAGATGTACTGTAGAGTATGTATAACATATCAACATCAGTTATTAGCAGTGAGTCATGGAATATTAGGTATATGTAGAAGTTTTATTTCTGTGGTCCAAATGATCCGAAAACTCAAAAATATAGAACCATAATTTGAAGCACAAGTGCACTCTTGATAGGTACATTGAATAGTGAACTGAGTTTCCCTTTATGTTCTGGATATGGATGTATTTATTAGTGTTGACATTGCATCTATGAAAAATGAAGTTATTTTTGTTTGGGGCAGATTTTTTTTTTATTTCCTTTGTAAAAGATGAGGAAGAGGTGAATTTTGTCACTGGAGTGTTAAAAGCTGGAAAGTCAGTGCTGAAAGCATATTTATGCAGCCCAGTGATTTTTTTCGGCTTGGGCTGTTTTCCTCCAGGTCTTTAATGGGATAAGCTTATACATAAAGGAATTTGTAAAAATTCCTGTTTATTGCATGTATCAGGTACTAGGTGGAAGTTTAACTGAACAGTGTAATTTTTGAGCTGATGAATGTCCATTTTGTGGGTGATAAGAAAGGGTTTTTTTGTTGTTGATGATGTGGGTTTTACCCCTTGCCATTGTCTTGGTTAATGCTTTATTCCCTCACCCTCCCAGGTCTCTGTCCTACTGTACAGTGTGGTGCCTGTGGACAGAATTCCCTGAGTGTTGTCTCCTCTGCTGTGGTCTACCCACTAAACCACATCGTGTTTCCTGCCCAGGCTATCGTTGTTACAGGATTTTCAGGAACGAATTTTCTCTGCTCTCCTCCCTCAGGCAGCGAATCCTGGCTGTTGCCTGGAGGACTTTGTGAGGTGGTACTCCCCTCGGGATTACATCGAAGAGGAGGTGGTGGATGAGAAGGGGAATAAAATCATCAAGGGTGAGCTGAGCGCCCGGATGAAGATTCCCAGCAACATGTGGGTGGAGGCCTGGGAGACGGCAAAGCCCATCCCTGCACGGAGGCAGAAGAGACTCTTCGATGACACCAGGGAGGCAGAGAAGGTGAGAGCTCAGTGCTGGTGACATCTGACCTGTAATGCTACAGGTAATGCCCTTCCTCCTTCCTCCTGCAACATTGAAACACGGACTGGTCCTTGCACTATGGCCTTGGAGTTACTGAACTGCTCTGTGCATGGCTGAGGGTTAGTTGGAAATTCCTGCTGCCCTACAACAGCGTGTGTAAAGTAATGAGTGTGTGAAACATGACTCCACAGACTGTTACTGAGGTGGTACTTTGAATTATTAGTAAATAAACTAGATTTTTACCTGCATGTATGTGTTAGGAACACTTCAGTTTTCTAACACATAATTATTTTAGTTTCATTCTAACCTGTTGGGACTGGATTCATGTAAAACTACCTACCAAGTCCTGTCTTAGAGAAGTATTCTCTTCTTTCCTCTTTCCTAGCTAAGCTTATCTTTGGGAAGTAGTTTTGATCACTAATATATTAAGTTTTCTAATATTGTAGGTGCTTCATTACCTTGCAGTTCAGAAACCAGCTGACCTTGCAAGGCACCTCCTGCCTTGCATCATCCATGCAGCTGTACTCAAGGTAAAGGATGAAGGTAAATAATGTTTAATAAATTAAGATATTTTGGGGTGAGCAGTGATGCAATAATTACAATTTTCGTTCTTTCCTTCTAACAGAAGCACTAGAAGATATCTCTTCAGTCAAGAAGATAATCAAGCAGATAATATCTCATTCCAGCAAAGTACTACGGTTCCCCAATCCAGAGGACAAGAAGTTGGAAGTAAGGCTTTTGTACTGGCTGGGGCTGAAAACCTGATAGACTTTTGCACTGTTCATGGGAGTGCTGAAACCCCATGTTTTTAATTTTCACTTTTATCTAACTCTTGCAGGAGATCATCGCTCAGATTATGAGTGTGGAAGCGATCATTGCCAGGGCAAGGTCTCTGAAAGCAAAATTTGGGGTAGAGAAATGTGAAAATGAGGAGGAGAAAGAAGATCTACAAAGGTGACTGATGACGTTCTTTTGTTTTTCCTCTGATGCCCTTTTTTTGTACTTTCAAAATTTAGGACAGATGGATACAGAAATACTAAGGAATCATATTTAAGTGTCCCTGTCCTGAGACTATGGATGTTGTGTAGATACCCTAAATGCTCCTCTAAATGAGCAGCTCTTTGAAAACATGTGATACAGGTTATTTTACTGGAGTTTGGTTCTATCTTGATAGTACTGGGGATTTCATCTGCTTTTTGTGTATGTAAAAGGTGTATTTGATGAATTCTGTCACAACAGAGGTAAAAGTAGGACTAGAAATTTTAGTATTTTCTGTAAATGTTATGGAATGAAATACTCCCCTCCAAAGTTATATTTTCTTGTTCTTGTCTCCTTACTGATGTGAAACCAGTCACTAAGGAGCTGTGACTGGGAAGTGACGAGGCAGTTTCCTTGCATCACTGCCTGCTGGCAGATTGTTTACTCAGTGCTCAAGATGACTCATAAGTCATGTTGAAAAAATCCACATTAGCTTGTTGCTGCTGTGCTGGGAGGAAGAGATGATGTTTTTGTAGGACGTGTTGGGGGTTCAGGGGTGTGATGTGTGACCGAAGCATTATCTTTGTGCTTAAAAATATCCATCACATGGTGTGTGGCCAACACCATGAAGGCTTTTTGTGTTGAATTAACACCTCTGCATTAGGAGCCTGAGTTCCATTCTTAGATAACTGAGAGGAGATTTTTTCCTCAGACTTTCAGAATGGAGAACTGAGAGTAGCTGCCAGTTCTCACCCTGTGCAAATGATGCTCAGTGGAGGCCTCCTGCCAGGAAACAGCTCTGGGGTTTGGATTAGCAAACAGGATACAGCCGCGGATTAAACATTCCCTTTTCCTTTGCAATGATTTGTTCCACCAGATTTGTAAACTGTCTCCTGGAGCAGCCCGAGGTGTCAGTTGTGGGTGCAGGAAGAGGACCTGCTGGCAGCATCATTCACAAGCTGTTTGTGAATGCTCAGAGGGTAAGGGGGAGCTCTGGGTTGCTTTGCAGACACTTGTGATTTAAGCAGAATGAAGCAATGACTTATCATATGATGCCAGTGTATTTTGTCTGCATACGTGCATGTGTTGTCATAAATGTGCTTGAGGTGGTTTTTGTGATGTTCAACATGATTTTGGCAATAACAGAACCTTGCAAGACAAAGGAAGAGTCAGTGATCTGGGATGTTAAACAACTGAAGCCAGCTGGGTAGACAGAGGTGTCATTAATGGCTGATGTACTTCAAATGGTAACCAGTAATGCGGTTATGGCACAGATTTCTGTCTCAGCAAGAACAATCAAGTGTTGATTGTTTCACATAGGAATGTAGAGAAACAGGTCAAAATATTAAATATTTTAGAAGGAGTAACTTTTTAGAATGGGGATACTTGGAATACACTTGGAATACTCGAGACTTCTTCTGTGGAAAGTGGCATGTTGAGGAAGTGTCAGCTCTTTTTCAGTAGGACTCTACATTTAGTTACTTATTGCCAGTGTTGCATCTGTTTTCTGGAGCCCCTTCCCTTGCTGATATTGATGCAAATATTGTCTTTTTATCTGAAGCAGTGTTTGTAGTAATAAGCCTTAAAGTATTGATTTCCAAACCTCATGGACTGCAGTCACCCTTCAGTTTCTGTCAGAATTACACCTGCTCATAGCATCAAGTTTTCTAACTAAAATTTAACTACAGTGGTAATAGCAAGGCAGCACAGTATTGCAGACAATTTAGAGCCTGAAATTCCATTTGGGAGTAATTGCTGGGAAAA
Source organism: Neopelma chrysocephalum (assembly GCF_003984885.1). NCBI lineage: Eukaryota > Metazoa > Chordata > Aves > Passeriformes > Pipridae > Neopelma > Neopelma chrysocephalum. Next base: position 6,625,357 of record NW_020897767.1, on the reverse strand, counting down.
CATTGTGATTGGGTGTTAAACACTTCTAAGGTATGGATGATTTTGTATGAAACTGTATTTTGCAACACAGCATAAAAAGGACCATTCTGAAAACAGACCGTGGTTAGTGTGAGGGATGAAAACCAGAGCATTTATTTTATCCTTCCAGTCTCTAGGGAAGATCTAGTTTGAAATCTCAGCGTGCCAACCAGCCTGACTTACAGCCCCTCCTGCAAAGCCCAAGGCTGTGCCCTGTCAGTGCCTGCACATGTGTGCACTTGCCTCTGACACTGAGGCAGGGTTTTCAAAGCCGAGTAGGTTTCAAGGTTAATGTTTGATAAAGATGTGTGCACATTTCTAGGGATTTGTTTCTTTTGAAACACCAGTAACTAAAGCAGGGTTACAGATACTTCCCCCAGTAGCTGGTCACTGTTAATTAGGATGTCTTAGGGCGACAGGAGCCAACTTGCGACAAACCCCCCTTTGTATTTGATCTCCCATGAGTTATTTGGGTAGAGAGCTGTTTGGTAAATAGAAGTTGAATGAATTCATTGTTCATTACCTTTTGATCCTGGACTCCTCTCTGAGTTGTGTTTAATGTGTTATGTTCTCAGATTTTCTCAGGAAAATTCTGATAGCCAGTGCATGCTCTTGGAAGTAGAGTGCATGATGTCTCTTAAACCTACAGTCTCCTAACCTCTTGTAAGTCATCTCTGACTTGCCTTTGTTTCTGTCTTTCATCACTGGTTCTTTTCTCATCCCTTTCCAAGCTGACTGAATCTTCTGATGAGGTAACCAACTTTGTCCCTCCTTTCCCACTCATCTTCCCAAGCTGCATAGAGTTGAACCGTCTGGTAGAGATAGTACAGCAGCTAGATTTAGTTTGTACTGTTGTTCACGTATTAAGCATAAAAATAACTTTGTGTTTCCAGAATGGTTTTTCTGCATTCACAGACTTTATTTCTAGGGCATAATAACAGGTAGTGAAAAGAGAGTGAAATCTTCAATTATAAAAAACCAAACCAAACCAAAAAACCCCCCCAAATCAACAACAACAAAAAACCCGAAAAAACCAAAACAACCAAAACCCCTCCCCAAACAAACAAACAAACAAACCAAACAAAAAACACTTCTTCAAGTGAATATTGATGTTTTCTGATGCTGAAATATGTGGCCATTCTTTATATTCTCTGTTGCCATCACTATTTGTTTGTTGAGCAGACATGTTTTGGGGGAGGGACAGTCCCTGGATTTTTCATTCTTGATACCAGGACTTACTGAAACTATGGAACTTTTTGGACAGTGATATTTGGGGAAGAACTGGGGTAATTCCATAAAGTGTAGCACAGGGAGCATCGTCTGGTTTGCTAGAGCTGTTTTTGTGGGAAAAAGTGGTGCTTGTTCATGGTGAATTCGTGGCACAAACTGCAGAGGCAAGTGGTGCCAGGCTCCCCCAGCTCCTGGGAGTGAGTGTGGGACAGGGTGGGGAGCAGAGGGGCGGCTCAGAGGGACTGTGAGGGTCATCCAGAGGGTTCTGCCACACCTCAGTGACAGTGCCAAGCTGGAGCTGTACCTGCTGAAATTGGGCAGGACCCTGTTGGGGTACTGGTGGGGGTGTGTGTATCCAGAGGTATATGTGATTAGGGAATGTTTACTGGGCAGGCCAGCCCTTGTTCCAGTGTCCAGGGTCAGTGTTGCTGTTCACTGCCTGAGGCAATGAGCACCGTCGGAGGTGGGTGTAGATCCTCCCTTGCTCTGCATTGCACTCCCAGCATGAACAGCACCCACCACAGCCGTGTGTGTCTGAAGAGGCAGGTGACTGTCAGGACTGCAGTAGTGGCATGGATGATTTTGGAGAGGAGGCTGGCCTGGCCTCCACAGGCAGCTGAGGAGAGAGCCCTGCCCGAGGAGGGGCCGTTTCCACTGCTCACAACCCTCACTCACACTGCCAGGACATCAGGAGCTTAATTCGGGCTGAGCTTCACCACCCACACGTGCAGGTTCTTCCATCTGGTTACGTGCGCTTTGTTTCTCGGCATCCCATTAGCGCCCCGCTCTGCGTGCACATAAAGCCTCCTGACGTGTTGCCATTTCTGATCTTCCTCTGCCTCTCTTCAGAAATACTTTGTGAGTCCCGTTAGGCAGCAGCCGTGCCTGTCACTGTGCCTGTGCTCTTTCCCAAGGTTTCGGCGGTGCCGCCGCTGGAGGAGGAGCTGCGGCGCTCGGGCTGTGCGGAGGAGCGCAGGCAGGGGGTGCAGTCGGAGTTCCCTCCGCCCACGGGCCGGGAGGTGATCCTGCGCTCGGCCGTGCCCCGGCCCGCGCCCTACTCCAAGGCGCTGCCGCAGCGCATGTACAGCGTCCTCACCAGGGAGGATTTCCGCCTGGCGGGGGCCTTCTCCGCCGACACCACCTTCTTCTAAGCCACCGGCCCCGACCATCTTCCGTGTCCTCACAGCAGCGCGGGGCTCACGTCCCGCGGGGAGGGGAGGAATGCTGCAGATGGACCGGCTGTGCTGAGGAGACACCGCGTGCACCATTCCCAAGGACTGGGGTTGGCAGCCTTGAGGGATGTCCGCAGCAACTCACCTTGGAGGTTTGGAACGGCTTCACAAGTAGTTTCAGTCAGATCTTCGGGAAAGAAAACGTAGCAACCTCCTTTCTGCCCAAAGGGAGAATCTTTTCTGTTCTTTGCATTAGCTTGGTTAATTATGGACGTGAATGGGCTGTGTGCAAATATTAATGTTGAAATTCCTACAGAATGTGCTGCTCCACATTTCTGGATCAAACTTCATCAAGTGACATTAGTCTAACTAAATTGATATAGAAACATAAGTAATTTATATTTATTGCTAATCATAATTACAGAGCCCAGTATGTTTTGGTTAATCACTAAATTTCAAGTACTTCTAAAATATCCTTATTTTTATTTAAAGTATACAGTACACTCTAGTTCATGCCAAGCCCTCCTGGCATTGCAGTCATTGTCCAAAAAGATCTTGTCCCTTCTCCCAAATAGAAATAATGACATTTGGGGCTAGAACTGGACAGTGAGACTGAGAGCTGGCACTGATGGTTTGGGGTACTTTATCCCCTTCCCTGGTGCAAGGGCCAAAGCTGTGTGAAATGACAGCTGCAGAGGTGTTTCACTGTGAGCAACTTGCTGGTATTTCCAGAGGCTGTTTGCCTGCCCCGTGTCTTTGCTGTGAGGATGGAACATTCTGTCACCTGCTGGCCCCTCACCCCACTGGTACCATCAGACACCGACGTGTTCGTGCCAATGTTGCTTCACAGTGACCTTCATGTGTTTTATGAGAATCAGCAAAAAATCAGCACCACCTTACACAATGAAATGTACAAACAGCTACAGTATTGTGGACATTACTCAATAAATACAAATTTATTATTGGCTCTCAGTGTTCCCATGCTTTTCCATTCCCTCCTTGCATGATCTGACCCAGGAAGGACATTGTTTATGACTGTGACTACATGATGTGTAGAGAGTTGAGTTCTGCTGACAGTAGGGTCCCAGGTGTTGCCCTAAAGCTCCTTGGAGGGGACAGGGGTCAGATTGTTTTCTTCAGATAAAGCTCTAGCAAGTAGAAGTGCATTTTTTAGGATGAAGAAGAGTTAATTTTCTTCAGGGAAAGTGTTGTCATGGAATTTGTTCTCTAGATTGTTTCTGTGAGAGAAATTCCTCTGGCCAAGGGGTAAGTAAGATAAAGACCAATGTAGCTGCTGTTTAAATGTGTAGCTTCTTTAAAAGAAAGTGCACTGGGCTAATTACTGATTAAGTAAATTTTAACTTAAGCGTCTTCCCTGATACTCTTGGTTTCCTCCTCTCTAATGAAATTTTACACTGCAGTGTGGGCTCTTGTAAAGGCTATATAAACTTAAAAAATCCCTCACACTTAGTTCCCAGGCTATTCTTACTTGGTCCTTTAAACTGCTGGAGAGATGATTCCTTTATTATACTCAGGCACCACAAACATCATCCAACATTTTTTTCAGGCTGTTACCCAAAGGTGTCTTTATTACCTGAAAGCATCTTTGCTGGAAATGTCCAGTGAGTTTGGCTGTACAGAAAATGGTGCAGTTATGCAACTACCTTGTCTTAAACATTCTTTTTCTCAGTAAAAGATTTATAACTTCTAAGAATTTTTCTGAGCAGGATAACTTTACAGCTTATTTTAACTAGATGTAGTTGAAATTTCAGCCACGTCCTTTCTGGAGATGTGCTTTATGAGCTTACAACCGCCTTACAGCATTCAAGGGATGAGGAGAGACAGAGAAAAAAATCACCAGGAAAAAGAACTGTATTTATTTAAAGTAATTGTAAAGAAAGCCAGGTAAGCAGTCCAGAATAATCAGCAATCTTGTTAAGGAAAATGTGACTGTGGCATTTCCCAGAAACTACCTTTGATGACATAATTGGTAACATCTAGTGTTCCGTATCATAAATAAAATTTTAATACAAGCTGGTTTAAGTAAAACCAGAATTCAACCGACATCAGTTCTAAATGCCAAAGTCCTGTAAGTCAGGCTCAGTGCACTAAGGTTACATGCAGAAATTTAGCTTTAAACCACAGGGTCATAAAAACATGACCATAATCAAGTACCTTGGATGCCCTCTGACCCTCAGTGTGACAAACGATTCCTTGGTTTTAATTCCGTATTTTCTCCTCTCTACCAGCAGCATTGATGGGCTACTGAGATTCCTGTTAAATCAGTGCATGAGGAAAATGATATAACTGTACTGGATTCAGTGTTACATTATACCTGAAGGGATTTTGCATTTTACATTTTCACAAAAAATTTGGTGATGTCACAGCCGTACTTTGTAGCCAAAGACCTTCTCTTCAGTTGGCTTCTTTCCTTGGCCTGCTTGGCAGTTCTCTGCAAAAGAGAGAGACAGGTCTGTTCAGTGAGTGTTGAGACTTGGCACCTCTGCCCAGGGAAAGCATTAGGCCACAGTTGAGCTCCAGTCTGATTTTGCAGTACACAGCATAATAAAATGCAGATGTTTATTAAGGTGGCATTTTCCCAAATCCTGAGAAAAATGTCATAACAGTTTAATGCTGCATTTCCACCTTTGCTGTGTGGGAGGGAGAGGCTGAGGGCACGGGGGTTCTGCAGGGCTGAGGAGGAGCCTGACTTCAGGCTCCTGCTGCTGGTTCCAGGGGAGAGGGCCAGGATTCCTGGCCCCAGCACACTGACCTCCCTGTGGCAGGCTGTGCACAGAGTCTGGAGGTTGTCCAGGGAGCACTGTCCTCCTCCGCTGTACACGGGCTGGATGTGATCCACCTGCCAGAACTGCCCCTCCGTGGGGCTCCGGATCATCTCGTTCAGCTGCAGCAAACACAGGACAGGGCACAGGATGTGTGAGACAACTCCTGAGCTACATGTGCATGCTACCATCAGAACAAGGACATTCAGGGGAGTAGCTATTAATAGTTCTCATCAGCATAAACAAAGCCAGCCTTAGCATTTTTTAGTTACTCCCCCCGGACAAGCAAAGAAGTGTAAGCAGTTGGCATGTTTTCACCCAGCCTGAACTGTACAACCAGCTCTGGTATTTACCTTCACCCCTACAGAGTCAGAGCTTTGATGCCTGTGCCTTTTAGAGATGAAAAATCTGTTAAAAGACAGTGGGATAGAAGAATCAAGAAGTCAAAGGCATTTAGTTTGATTGTTTTTAAGGACTTGTTTTTCTTGTTCTGTTGTTGATGCTGGCTTAACTTTCTATCTTAAATCTGTAAGAACATCTTTGGGTTTCTCTGAACTGTCTGTAGCCAGATCAGCTGTTACTGCACACAATTACCTGCCCCAGTGGGAGGTGGGACATCCAGGAGCTCTCCAGCAGTTCCTTGCGCCGACTCCTGGGGGCGTCTCTGACGCTGAGATAAAGCTCCTGCGCGTTTTGGTGACAGAACTGGCAAACCCCGTGTTCCACTTCAAACACTTTGGTCCTGAGGTAGCTCTGGCTGGAGCGGATGGAGAAATCCTCCTGGCAGGCGTGGGAGCAGAACCGCGTGTCCCAGGCGTGGCTGCCGGGCGGGAGCTGTGCCGTGGGCTGCTGACAGCTCAGGCACAGCGGGGTCCCCTGGCTGTCCAGGGCCTGCAAATACCCTTTGGGCAGGGGGGAGCCTTCACCCTGTTCAGAATGAAGGGCTAAGGGACCTCCTCCAGTGTCTGAAAGCAACCTGTTGGCAGAGAACAAAGCCCAGCTGTTGATAAAGGAGGGATTCAGCCCCACAGTTCAGTGGGGTTTTATGCACTGTGTCTCTCCACTACATATCTTCTGTGCTCTGAAATAGCAATTTTAGCTGAAATAATACCTTGCTCAGACTGACACCTGCACACTGCAAACCCTCCACTTGGTTTACATCTCCACTTAGACAACATTTGACAATATAACAAGGCAGATTTTTCTTCTGCATATCTCACTACATTTACACATGTACACTGAATTATTAGCTGATATTATGCTGTATTCATAAAGAAAGGGTGGGTTTTATCAGGCATATACACATATAAAGGTAAAATGTTTCAGCCCCCTCTTTAACAGAAGTAAACAGAAGTAAAAAAGTCAAAGGAAACATCCTGGTTTCTCTTTACAATCTCCATGGATGCCTATTGATTTCCTGCTCCAAATAAAGCAGGATATACACTGCTTGTTAAATAACATTTTTAAAAAGGGTAATTTCTGTCTAGAATTTTTATATTCTTTTCTCTTTTTCTAAATTTTGAGGCCAAATAGAAGAAAATTTGGTGTGCCCAATTTGCTGTTGACCTCACAAGGAGGCTGAGCTAACATTTTTTTTCTTTAACTGAATCATTGTTCTGTTTTAATCAGCCTCAGTTAATTAGCAGCTATGTCTGCAGACATCAGATATAATCTAAATTGTTATAATAACAAAGCACAGCTTATTAGCACTACAGCAAGTTTCTCATGTAACTACCGCACTTCAGCAAGGCAGACACTCAGCAAATAATTTTACTACCTTAAAAAGAAAAACCTGTGGAAAAAGAGCTTAATCACTTTATTGCATTAATAAACCTACTTTGTGGATTGTTCAACAGGAGCATTTTCTTTCTTGGGACAAACCCCACTGTCCCTGGAGATGAGGCGGACGCTGCCCCCGGTGCTGGCGGCTTTGGAGAGCGAGGCTGCTGCCACATCCTCCCTGGTCACATACCTGGGAATGACAAACACTGTCACAAAGGGAACCATCTCCCTCAAAGAGTGTTCACTCTTGGCTGCTGCAAGATTGGTACAGCATATTCTCTTGAAACATTCCTCATTTTCTGGAGGAAAAATGAATAAAGTTTGGGAGAACGTACTTCACCGTACTTCTGAATTAAATGAAATATCTTTTCCTAAACCCGAATTCTAACCAGCAAACAGCTAACTTGTTTTGTGTGTAACAATTAAAAGTGACAGCAATTTGATATTGTCATTTAAAAATGACAGGCACTTTGTTCCAGTTAGGTGAAGTCTCAGTGACACTCTGGATAATCCCAGGATCTTTACAAGCTCTGGAGGACTCTTTGCTCTGTTAGCTATGTTTGAACTCACTCCTTCATTTCCAAGTAAAACCACACAAAACACAACTGCTCTTAAGTAAAACCTTTTAAATCACTTCACTCTGATCATTGTTCCAGAAACCACTACACAGAAAACTCCTCCTGAGTCCATCTCTGTACTACACGTGTGCCAGGCCCTACACACACCTCAGAAGGGTGCTGTAGGTCCTGGTAGGTTTTCTAACACCCTTCACAGATTTTTCCTACGTTTTATAGAAGGAGACAATCAAGAGGTTAAGAAACACTTGGACAATTTAATGAACTTCCTGCAGCAATTAGTTAGTGGAATTAAAACTAAACCCCACATACCTTTTTGTGCTGCTGCCAACAGACTGCTTTTTAGACAACTCCTCTGCAGCATGAATAGGACTGTAAAATATCTGACCACTTTTTCTGACAATCTTCTGCTTCATTGCTGTCAGCTGAGTCCATTCTTTCACAAACCTCAGGATCTGGCAGAGAACATGATTGTCAGCAGCATGACAGGCATTACACAGAAGTAATTCCACTGAAGAGTGCTGGGATTAATGTGTTCAACACTGGCTGAAAACAGCTGGCATAGTCAGAGAGGGTCCCTGCAAGTCATTCTTCATACAAACTGCAACTCACTCCCTCACCTGCTGAAACAGTCAAAGGGCAACAGTTTGAGCAGTTTGAGCAATTTAACCTGCCCTTCATCTCAAATTGACAGAAATCTCAAATTGACACCACCACAGGATCCTGAGGAAAAACTGATGAACTGCTTAACAAAGTATTTCAGAATGGAAATAGAGACTGGAGCATGATATTGGTCCCCTTTCCTTGTTCTGCATTTAGAATTTGAAAGTATAATAAAATAAAGGGGCTCAGAGGAACTTCATTTCTGGTACCGAATCAAATAGTTTTCTTACAGGCTGGGAAACCACAAAAAGCCCCCAAACCTTTGAAGCTGTAAACTGGCAGGACTGACATGATTGATTAATGGATTTCCTCAATAACCATAATCACAGAACAGTGAGGGACTGAGGGGAAAACTGCCCTACACAGGAATTTAGAATTTCTAACATGGCTGTTTGCTTTAGGGTGCGTGTAGAGGAAAAATGATTAATCCCATTCTCATTTCTACAACAGAAAATAAATGGAAGTAACAATATGACAAGTGAACAAGTGATTTGGTAGGTTTTTTTCCCTTTCCATTTTTCCACTCTGTTCCCCACTGAGGTGCAACTGCCTACCACAGTCAAGGTCAGGCTGTTTGTGAACACAACTATGGAAAGAATAAATACATTGGGCAGTATGGACTTAGTTGTGACTCCAGCTACATCCAGGAACAAACTTCCATATTTCAAGATGACAATGATTTTTTTTTTTCTCCTTGGAGTATTTTTCCATGGCAAATATAAAAGTGCACAGAAGACTCTCAGTTCCTCAGAGCTGGAGCAGCAACAAAGAAGTCAATGGAACAGCAGGACACCATGGAAACAGAAACAAGAAAGTATTTCCTTGATTCTTTTTAGGAACATTTAGTAATATGGATCTTCTAATCTAGAGCAGAAGGCTGAGGGACAGGAAGATCCATAAGTGCCACCCACTGCCTCTGGAATTCTTACCCCATGTTTTCAGTCTAACAAATGGCTTTGAAATCCCTTGGCAACATTTGTGTATCCCACTCATTTGCTGCCTCACAGAACAGCTGGTTTAATCAGCCACGTGTCCCTTTGACAAATTTAAGTTCCAACCTTGTTGGAGAACCTACAAAAAGAATCTGTTCGTTCCTACACAACAGAATCTGATTTTCCAAACAGGAAACTAAGTGAAGCAGATAATATTTCACATCCAGTTTCAATCTGGATTTCCTTCCTTGAGTACTGGGGTTTGCAGTGTTACTGTTCTCCTCAAACCCCATTGTCAATGGGATCTTTAGTCTGGATTTAACTGAATGTGTCAGTGGAGCTGGGCCTGACACTGCTTTGGGAATTGTTCTAGACCAAAGGAAGGGTGAGAGTGGAGCCTGCTCAGAACTGCATCCCTGGGACAATCTAGAACATTCTTGTTCCTAGTGTACTCCATTCAGAACCTTTATAAAGCTGTTTTGTTGACTTATGATTGCTGGTTACTAATCCTGTAAAGGAGAAATTAGATTCCCTGGTTGATTCCCTCTATGACATGTGAACAGGAGGCAGGATAATTTGCCAGAGTACCAGACTGCATAATTAATATTCACATCAGCATCCCTAAGATCTGCTTGCTGGGATGAAACTGTGCCTTGATCCCAAGGCCTGGAAGCATTCTGCATTTATTTTTTAAGAAGTCAGTCAAATTCCTCTGTATTAAATATGATATTGCTGTGCCAATGGAACTTGTTCTTACCAGTGCACGATTTTTTCTATGCTGGAAAGTCTCTGGTAAATCTTCCCAGTTATCCAGCTGAATGTCCAATGGAATGAAATTATGATTCAGGGGCTCCCCATCCTAGACAAGCAAACAGTTTTGTTTACAGATGCAATGTAGCACAATCTAGGAGAAAAATAATCTGTTTCAAGTGAATTATCCTCCCTTCCTACTAAATTTAGTGCCTCAAGGTCAAAACAAACACTAAGGCACAGAGCTAATGCAAGAAAAATGATGCACATCAACATACCTAAAAGTAAAAGGGCTGAAAAATTTAATTTTTAATATATCTGACTTTTTTCTTTGCAAACAGTTCAGACACACAAATTGCCTTACACTAAGAAACTGAAATTACAATCCTCTTGACTGAATTTCTAAGGGAAATGAATGATTGTAGACTGAAAATGTCACTTCATTACAATTCAAAATCAGGATTTTCAGGCATTGTTTATTATGTTTAACTTTTTTTTTAATGTCTGAAAAAGTCCTCCACTTAATTTTTAAAGCAACAAGTTGTTATCAGCCTAATAAAAATGTGTTTTCTCAGAGCCTTGCCCTCAGTTATCTGGGCTGCTTTGCAGTTGCACCTGAACAAACTGACTCACTCTGTAACTTGAAGAAATCTTCCCAGTGAACTTTACTATCACAAAATAGAAGGAATTGGAAAGTCCTGACTCTCCTTTGAATAATGACCTGGAAAATTCCTGACTGCTGGTTTCTGTGTTCCCATCACCACTGCAAATTAATGAGAATGTGCTTAGTTACTGACTTAGAGCACCAATGCTGAGCTTTCTGAAAATGTGGTGACAATATTTTATTTACTTGGTCTGTCAGAGTTCACTGTAGTTTTTATTTTAATCTTGAATGGTATTCTATTAAAATTATTTTGTGATAAGACACTAATAATAAAACAGGAAACTTAAACAACTATCAGTGGCATTTCTAAGAATGATCTAATGTATTAGCCCAATTTTGTAAGACAAGTGTTAGAAGTTATGTAGCTAGGGAATTATTACTTAATTAATAGTAATAATTACTTAATTCCATTCAGAAAAAGAACTGGAATGATAAACTACCTCATTTTTGTACATTTCAGCTATTGCAAAAATATTGATCTTTTTACATCAAATGTAACAAATGAAAGTATACAGACACATTTCAGTGGACAGCATTTCACTTTGTAATTTTAAAATGACAATAAACATGCACATTGCAGGTTTACCTTTGTATACAGGTGGATTCTATCAGTATTCCTACTTGCACAAAACATAAGGCCATCATATATTTGCAATGTGTCTGATTTATCTTCATCCCCTGTAAAGACAAAAAAATGTTGACATTAAAAAGTTTTTTCTTCATTTCATTCATTTTACTCAGACACTAAAAATAATATTACACATGTACCTAATTCCAGAACAACAGAAGATGCACAGCTCAATCTGCAAGGAATTAAGGTATCTGTGCATTTTGTTTTTCTGTTTCTCCTGGATTCCCTATCATCTGTTCTGCCTGTGCTGTCCAGAGCACAAGGAAATGCCCTCAGTTCCAATAAAACTACCCAGATTCAGAGTTGATAGTTTGGCACAGTTCTTAAGCAGCCAGAGCTGGATTTGTATGGACAGGCTGGGTTCATCCACCATCAAAATTCAATAAATGTCCCAGGCTACACCAAGACAGTCCCGTGGCAGTGTCTGTCCTTCTGTCTGTGTTTCAGAGGTGTAAGTTTTATTTAAAAGCTGTTTTTGATGCCACAGGCATTTAATTCAGTTTCACAGCAGGACATAACCATTCTTTCACAGGAACCCCACTTTACCTTCTCCACACTTTTTTTCACTTTCTCCATTCTCCATTTCCCCCAAACCTTCTCTCCCATCCTCAGCACTGCACTCTGCTCTCTCCTCGCTTCTCCTGGGGCTCTCTGACACATCTTCCTCAGTTTGGCTCGTGGGAGCTTCACAGATTCTCTCAACTAAAGATGAAGAAACCAGAAAAGTGAGGATTTATGTTGCCTGTACAGGTACCTCATCAACACCCCTCTGGAGACAGGATCATGTCACTGAAATACAAAGAAATGGCATTTTATTCTCTAATATTACTGTGGTGCAACCACTCAAAAACTGGAGATAACTTTAGTACTAAAGAAGTAAACACACGGAACAAAGCTTTTCATTTCTCAATCTCACACCCCCAACTTAATGTCAAAATGCATATACTAAATAATCCAAATAGCAATTCTATATTATATACAGCCACTGTATGCCACAAGCACACAAAGCAGTTCTCCAGGCATTGATTTATACCTGGGAAATTCAGAAGTTGTCCTTACTTGAACAAGCACAAAGATTTAAATGTAACAAATAAAAAATAAGTAAAAAGAACCTTACTCCTTCATTTACAACTGAAATGACAAATATGGGCATGGACTTATAAAAATGTTCCACCAATTTTCCAGACAGCTTGAAAAAAATTTAGTACAAGTAATCTACTGTGAGCTGTTGGAGAATGAAAAGCCATATTTTGCAGATAATGTCTCTCATGACAAATATACAGTAATAAAGTTAATAAAACACTGATACCACGTTGCTTAGTTTTGAAAGGTAAAGAAAAAGTTTGCCTCTTAATTGTATTCAGAATACTCAAAAACCTCGAGGAAAAGGAGAGCTCCATTTTCTGCAAAGAAAACTGAGCTTATACTCTTCCTCATGGAATTTATATCCTGTTAACATTTATGTGAATTTTCCACTTGTTTCAAATTGAACTCATAAAAGATCCCTGGGGAAGGCAAGATTAGGAAGGATCACTGGGCAGGTATCTGTTCATGTAAAGGCACAATTTTTCATATTTTGCCTGGACTTCTAAACAGCCACATGCTCAAAAGGTCTGTATTTTCCGAGATGAATCACATCTGGAATGAGAAATGCCTGTTTTTCTGTGCCCCAACACTCACCACTGCTGCTCTGAGGGCACCCGCACATCTCACAGTAAGGCAGCAGGTCGTGGTTGGTGTAAGTGCAAACCTTGCAGTGCCAAACTTGGTTTTCAGCTGTGCTTTTGCTGGAAGTGTTTAAGCCACAAGGAGGGAGTTCACTGTTATTTCCTGAAAACAAGGAGGGCTTTTCTGCAGTCAGAGATGTTTTCTTTTTATCACTGCAGCTGCCTGGGGTAGATCCACTTGTGCTTCTGGCTCTTTTGGCTTCGTGCTTACAGGTGCTTTCAGGGCAAACTGGATCCCCAGCATTTACTGGTGTGGAATCCAGGTTTTCATCCTCTTCTTTTGTGACTTCAGAAGATTCTGTATCATTCTGTAACAATTCACTGCCAGAAAATCTTTTGCGTTTCTTCTCCGTGGAGGATTTTGGGGAAAAGAAGGAACGAATGTCGTGCTGCTTTTCCTTCTCAAACTAGGAAAGAAATAGAGAATTATAGAATCATGTAGGTTTGGAAAAGACCTCTTAACCCCACTTGTGACTGCATCAGGTGGTGTTAAAATTATTAGTTTTCTCCATTAATATTACCTTCTAATACAAGTAGTTGTTTTTGCTTTGAGGACAGAAACAAAAGATCCCTTCCTTTAAAACCAAACTGTGAGCAGAAAAAGCAATTTAATGTTTCCCTCCTGTTCTGTGAAAAGTATTTTCATAATTCTCAGGAAAATTCTGAAATAGCATTACTAGAAAACAAATATACAGAACTGGTATATTATATATACTGGATATATATGTGTGTGTGTGTGTGTGTGTGTGTGTCTATATATATGTGTGTATATACATATATATATATATGTGCCTTTTTGGAAGGTGCCCATTACAAGGAAAGGCTTTTAAACACTGTTTTAAATAACAGTCAATTAAATTCAGAACAAGTAATAAAGATGTAATTTAAACAGAAATTATTTGGTGGGTCTGTCACCTAAACATAACACAAGGACCCCTCAGAAGCCTGTAGCTGACATTTATCCCCAGCAGAGCACTTTTCCCAACTTCACAAAAGTTTTTAAATGGAATTTACATTACTTTTTCCTACTTATTTAGTGTTTCTCCCTTAGTAAGTCTGAAGTGCACAGAAAGCTCAAGCAAACAACAGTTAGAATTTTTAAAAATGAAATAGAAGAATGTAATTTCCAAGACTTACATGCGTAAATAAAAGTTCATTTCTGGGATCTTCTAGACTTTCATTTGGGGTCCAAGTCTCAGCAAAACTCAAAAAATCCCATTTCTCCTTATCCCCTTCTTCAGCCTGCATCTTCTCTTTCCTGCCATTCAAGGTGCTGCCTGTGACTTTGGCCTGCAGAAAGACAAGTGCAGAGAGTTTCCAAGGAATTCACGCGTTGGGGAAAATTTATTCACCTATAACCACTCAATTTGCTTCCCTTGCAAACCTAATTCAGCATTTGCAATGGGATAAACTGCTGTAATTAAAAATAAGTGATTAAACCTATTCTTCTTTCAGCATCCATTTGTGCAAGAGTAATGCCAAGTCCTGTATTTGGCATACTAGGAGTAGTATGCTGTACGCAAAATGTCAGTGTTTATTAACTTGAAAGAGAATATATGGTTGTGTACATCTCTAACAGTCTTATTATTGTTCTGCTTGGCACGTGGAGACAAACAAAGGCAGAATTAATTGAAAGCAGCAGTTCAGTGACAGAACTTGCAAGGTAAATTGCTATTGAATTACTGAGACCCATCTGTGCCATGTTTAAGGAGACTCATAATGCACCAGACTGACAGATTTTTTTTCAGAGGTACCTCCAAGAAGCAGAACACAGAATTTCATACTCCAACTGTATGTCAAGTACAGTTTGCAGTACCTGGATTCTTTGAGCAGTGGTTATTTTTCTGAAGAAGAGGAATATACTGCCAAACAAATGGGTACCAGTGGAGAACAAACCAACAGAACCACTGCAATACAGGGGCAGCCAAAGGCAGGACCCCCAACCATGAGCTCACATTTGCATCAGAATAAACCCTGTGTAGTCACAGACCCAAATGATTCTGAGACCTGGTGCTTAAAAGGTAGTTCCCTCCACAGTGACACTTGGGGCAGTGTCAGAGCACAAGAGCTCACAGAACACAGAGCACTGACACACCTCAGTTACCAAGACAAGACACGAGTGGTACCAAAGGTCACAAAAGGTCACAGAAGCAAAACAGTCAAATTATTTTTCTTAGTCCTGTGAACTGCCCAAGATCTTCCCAGTAAGGAAAAAAAAGCAGACTGGAACTATCCTAGCTTTAAACTGACAGAGGGCAGGGGTAGATGGGATATTAGGAAGAAATTCTTCCCTGTGAGGGTGGAGAGGCCCTGGCACAGGTTGCCCAGGGAAGCTGTGGCTGCCCCATCCCTGGAAGTGTCCAAGGCCAGGTGGGATGGAGCTCTGAGCAACATGGTCTAAAGGAAGGTGTCCCTGCCCATGGCAGGGGGTGGAACAGGAGGAGCTTTAAGGTCCCTTCCAACCCAAATCATTCTATGGTTCTAAGGTTTCTAACAACAACTGGGTAATACCAGTGGAAAATGGCAACAGAAGATAAGATCAGTGTAATCTTGGATCTACTGAAGAATTACCTGAGAATGCCTCTGCCTCTCAGAAAGAAAGTTGAGTTTAGGCACAACACTCATTCAGTTAAAACAAAAAACATAACAAATTCCAGTTGTTATGAGTGAGCAGAACACTGTAAAACTGCAAACTGAACAACCAGAGCAACAAAAGGCTGGAAGATAAAACCACCATCTCCTGTAGATGTGAACCATCCCGTTCACCTTGGCAAAGTGCTCCCTGAACCACAGGGAGTTCCTGATCCCTTGGCTCCACCCCACACCCACCTTGCGGTTCAGCATTGCCCACATGAGGGTGTCCATGGTTCCCTTGGCAATGAGGAAGTGGATGTTCACAGAGCTGCTCTGCCCAATCCTGTGTGCTCTGTCCTCTGCCTGTTTTATGTGGCCTGGATCCCAATACAATTCAGCAAACACCACATGAGTGGCAGCAGTGAAGGTTAAACCCTAAGGAAAATAGGTAGATGCATCTTAGAAAAAAGGTTCCACACACAAACAACTGATTATCTGAAGCAAAAGAAAGCTAAAGGTTGTACAGGACATTTTTATATGGAAGAAAGAGCGGCCACCTCGACAGCAGATGGGCCTGTTATACTGATTTCTACCTTGGGCCTCAGATAGGGATAAGTAAGATAAAAAAAAATACTTCAAAGACTGCATATTGTTTTTCATTATGGAAGTAACACTTATTTCTTATTAATCTGGCATTTTTAGTGAAATAGAGTTTTTCCTGATTATTCAAGAATGAGATGCTGCTGCTTATCATCATTTTTCCCAAGTAATTTCAAGAGAAGCTTAAAACAGTGAATGTGATTAGTGCAAAGAAATGAAGACCTGAGTCTGCAAAAGACAAATTGCATGAAGATAAATTGCCTTCATTAAATCACTTCAGTCACCAATGACTTCAGTACCTACAACCCTCAAGTATATTATTCACCGTATTTTCTTTTCTGTCCTACCTGCCCAGCTGCCTGAATGCTCAAAATAGCAACCCTGGTTTCAGGATCCTTCTGGAACTGATTGACAAGGTGAATCCTTTCTGCAGAGGGGACACTCCCATCTATCCGAATGTAGCGAACCTGTAACATCACAGCAGACACAAAATGACACTGTCAGGGTCTGCTTTGGACCCAATCCGCCTCTGTCCCCCCAGAAAAACATGAGAACAACTGTTCTATTCCTGGGATACATCAGCACTCATTTGCCCTTGGAATTACAATTAAGCCTCCATCTAGAGAAGTGTAGGCTTAGTGTTCCCTGGTTACAAAAGTAGAAGACAGAACAAACGAGGGATCTTAACATGGAATATTCCACAGAAGAATCTGGAATTGCCCTGACATGCTTTATTAAAATTCCAAGCATTTAAAAAATAACAACAATATAAAACAGCAAAGTTAGCCACCACTGCTAGCAATAGCTGAGAGTCCACGATCAGAGAAATGTGAAAGTTGTCTGCCAACAGTTTTACTGCTTTGAATGAAACACTCAGGTGAGATGATAATGTGCTGCTAAAACCCCAAAAAAGTAGACAGAGGCACTTTGGTAGAAAAGGTTGGAAAACAACTGCCTACAGCATTGATTTAATAATAATAAAGTATCATACCAGAGTGTGTTTACATCAAACCACATGATCCCTTTTAACCAAGTGGCACTGATCTGTATAACATGTAAAATCCTAAACTCCTGTAGTCATGTGCAGTTCTCCTGAGTTCAAACACAGCTCCCATGTATTTGTACATCTGAAGTTAAATCTGTGAGCACACTTGTTCACTCTTTACCTTGTTTTCTATGACAGCCTCTGTGCAGGCCTGCAGCATGCTCAGGTGGTGGGCAAAGACAAGGAACTTCAGCTTGTCATTCTCAAGCATCATTTTGATGTAATCCTTCACTGCTCCTGCCTGGAGTAAGAGAGTGTATTTCATTTGAACCATATTATGTTCAAATAGACATTTTATTTTAAGGTCTTTTGATCCCTTGTAATAGAAAAAGGTAAATTTCCATACCTTTTGTTATCCACGTTAAGACTTTTCAAACTCTAACATTGCTAAGTATAAAATGATTCAGATTTAAAAAAATGCCACCACTTGATGCCTTTGAAAAACCCAACTCATTCCTTCAGAGAGGAAAAAATTATCCTGGAAACATCATATAATTACATTGCACGTCTTCTGACTAGGATGTAGATAAAGCCCTTTTTAATTACATTTATCTGATGTTTTAATCCATATTTGGAAAAAAACAAACATATTTCAAAGGGACAAGGTAATGTTTAATCAGAACTTCTGCATCTGCACCCACATAAAACTATACATCAAAACTGAAAGAATAATTCTGATACTTTCATGATACCATAATGATAAAACACTGCTCTACTTAAGCATTCATAGAATCCTATTGTGTCAAATGCAATTTTCAATATCTTTTACAAAAACTATTAAAGTAATGATGACAGTTAATAACAAAACTTATCAGTGATCAGTTAATGCAATACCCACTGCAGCAGCCTTCAGATTTCCCTTTTTCCACTAGAATGGGGTTCTGCCTGTTCCATAAACATGCAGGGCAAACCAGAGTGTTTCTTCTACTAAGAAAAGCCTTCCACGCTCACCTTGGCAATGGCTGTTTCTTTGTACATCCGTGTGATCAGATTCATGACCTGAGAGAAGTGGCTTTCAGTGGCATCTGGATTCAGGTTTCTCATTAATTTCTCCCACTCTGCAAAAGTGGCATTCAAATTCTAGTAGGCAGAAGAGACCAGAGGTTACACACACAGTACAAAGCACGTTCTACCTCAACATGTACATTCCAAGTATGAAATGTTTGGGAACTGAGTGCTTTTGAGAACTCTGGCAAATTTGGCTAAAAGTAACTGTAGGATTCAAAATCTATGGGAAAAGAAGACAGAAAAAAGGATTGTACTAAAATAAAGACAAATTTTATCTCTGATGCAAAAAAACCTGCTTTGTAACGTTCTTTGTGTTATATTTTAAAGAGAATAACAGACACACCATGCTTTATATTCACTCAGTCTTTGTACTGCACATAATAACACACATATAAATGCAGATGGATACACAGATATTCCTATTTCCTAACAAATGTGTTTGTAGCAAAAGTGTAGCAAAAATGTACCTTTGCTGCGGCCTGGGGGAGGTCAAAGGGAATGCGCTGCCTGACTTTGGGAGGCAGCTGAGTTAGAACATCATTCTTCAGTCTTCTGATCATTATTGCACTTAAAAGTTGATGTAGTTCTTCTAAATTTGAAGCCCCTCTACAGTCCCATTGAGCTCTTTTCCCAAAAAACCTGGAAATGAAAAAAATCAACACTAGATCTTCCACATTCAGTGGAAAACTTCAGTACGTAATTAATTTTAAGACAGGCTATTAGATATGAAAGTGTGCTAGGTAACAATCCTTGGAGCTCCTGTTTGTGCCAGAGAGGTGATTGTTTTCCCTCTGATTCCTTCCAGTGCTGAAGTCAGAGCTGCTTCAACTTCCCAACAGCCCCCACTGCCTGCAGGAATTACCATCCATCAGCTGCACACAATCCTCTGCCTAATCTGCACTGCCGTGTCCACAGGGAGCAGAATTTTCAGGTATGATTTTGGAACTCTTGTTTCATAAGAAGAATGAACTACCATGAGAATATTCTTTATTACATTATAGGCAGGAAAGTCATCACAAAAACTGAAAGTATCACCATTAATATTCCTTTGTTTCCCTCCCTGAGAATTCCTTCCTAGTTACTGTCAGAGGATTTAAAGCTTAAGGTACTGTCTTTACATGTAATACTATTTAATGAGTGCGGTTACATAGAGGAAGTAGGTTTAATGTTAAAAAGTTAAGGTTGAAGAGAGAAAGAATTTATTAACTCAGTTTTCCTTATTCTTTCTTTGCTGTTTTTAAGGAGGGGTTGCAGCAGGAACAGCAGCTTTGCACTGTCAACATTGCCAAGAGATCATGAAATAATGAAAATGAGAGATTTTGGTGCCTTTGGAGAAGAGCCTAGATAGCATTTGCCAGAGCCAGAGGAGTATGTTGCAAGCATGTAATTTTTATTTTAAAAAATCTAAAAAAAAATATTAGATAATTTGAAGTCTTAATGAGCTTATCACCAGTGTTCTAATTGACTACAGTCACTTGGGAAAGCGGCTGAGGGAATCACTTCTGACTGGTGAAGTATTGGCACAACACACTGGGAATGCTGCAACACCTCCTTCTCCTATCCCTGCTTTTCTGTTTGTATGGCTGTCCTTGTAAAGGTCTCCTCCCTCCATCTTCACTGGGGATATAACAGAAATGGATGCAAAACCTCCCAGGAATAGTTTGGACCTCACCTTTCAAACAGGTGTCTATGGACACCTCAGTGAAAACCACCCACAACATAAAATATATGCACAAAATGAATCTATGGAGTTTATTACCACAGGATGTTTTGTTTCAGCCAAGTCATGAAGAAAAAGTTATTCCTCTGAAGCCTGCCAAACCCTGAACTTCATTTTTATTACATTTATGGTACTCCAAAAATAAGTTAATCGTCTCTGATTGAGTAGCTACACCAGGCTGTGCCCACACACACTTGTGGTGTGAAAATTACAGATGCATTCAGTCAAAACACCATGGAAAAAATAGCATTTCTCTGCCTGAAAACTAGACAGTGCTCTTCCATGGTATTTGAAATTAAATACTGATAAAATGTGTATGATGGAGGGAGAAAAACAAGTTTTATGAAAATGAAACTGTCATTATTACTGTAAAAATTAAACCTAACTGCCATCTAATTTACTTGACAAAAATCTGTTATTTTGAATACATGCAAAGTTGGAGATATGAAATTTTTTAGCTAAGAAATTTTTTAAAGGTTTTTCCCTTCTTGTAACTTCTCACATTCCAGATTGTAACATGGAGTCAGATGGGTAAAAGCAAGCATTTTAAATTGGAGCTGCTTCTATCCCCTCTGCTTTAGATCCTAGCTAGAGAAACCATCATTAAAATAAAGCTGAGGCAGGCAAGTCAGAGGGAAATGAATCCTCCTTAAATTAATAACTCAAAGCACATGAAACATATAAACTCATGAAAGATGCAAGAGAGAAAAATGGGTTAAAATTCATGAGTTACATGTGGGGAGAAGTGTGTAATGAGCAATGTCACTACACAAATTGGAGGCAGAGGGGTGGACAGGAATTGCAGTGGCTACATCGGATCCCTCAAACAGAATTACAAACACTACTGTGCTTTGGGGAGTTTTATTCACTTACTTTTATTCAGTAAAGCTGTAAAATAAAGAGACAAGTATTGGACTTTTTTTCCACTCAGGTATGGTGGGATAACAAAAAACCTGGATCCCACAATAAAGGGAGATATAAATTATTACATGAACATGAGCATAAGACTGAGAGTCAAAAACTCCAGGTCTAAAGGTAAAACCTACAAACTTCACACTAACAAAAGTAAATGTGTAAATAATTTTACTTAAGAGATTGCTGGCACTTAAACTGTATTTCAAACTTTAATAGCTTTCACTTTTATTTAATAAAAGTGGAATTTATCAATTTAATAAATGTAATCCTCTTTCCAATCCTCTTAGATGGAGGAGATGGTACCTCACCCCAGGTTTCCAAGCAGGATGGTGTGTTACAGCAGTAGAGGTACTACCTACTGATTATTTCACTTCACATGGCAAGAAAAATCACAGAAATAATAATCAAAGAGATAAGAAAATAAATAAGCAATTCTAGTAATACCTGACACGAGCATTGCAGTATTTTTTAGCATATTCACTCCAAGTTCCAAATCTTCTTGGAAACAGTGCCTCAATCTGCATGAAAAGCTGTATTTAAAAAAAATAGCAACAGTGAAAAATTAAAACTTGCCTGCAAATGTAAGACTATTCAGAAATAATTACTAACTGATCATTGTGTTAAGTCTACATTCTATAGCTGCACAAAAATACACAGCTTGGCCCACAAGCACAATTCCATAGGAGTACATGTGCCTTCAGACAGGACAGTTGTGGGAAGTCCTCAGAGAACAGAGCACCCTGAGCACCAGAACACAGCACTGATGGCTCGGGAAAGATTTATATTGAACAAGAAAACATGAATGCTAAGATGCTATTCCTAGAAATACAGCTTTTATCATTTGCCAGGTACATGGGCTTCTGCAAAACTTCAGTGCAGGTACTGCATGAGTAGTCTGCTTCTTAAAATATGTGAAAAACCTACTCATTCTTAAATTTTACTTCCAAAGACCCAATCCTTGAACTATATAAAGGTATTACACATTCTAACTTCAGTTCTCCGTCCAGGGTTGGTTCAATGTCTTCGGTACCTGTGCAGGAAGTTTCATAATTATCCACACCCGGAGATACAAATATTTGTTTTCAAATTTTAAGCAAACATTCATGATATAACAAGCCCTTTTCCATACAGTGGATATCTTTCTCAAGTTATAAGCTCTCCGAACAAATTAAATTATTAAAGGGTCTTGGCATAAGTTCTATTTACACAGCAAAAAACTCTAAAATGTAAAGTAGTATTTATATAACTCTCACAGGTTCTCTGGATACAAATCAGCTCTTATATTTAATTTATTTCTACACTTGATAAAAAAAGGCAGTTTTCTTGGGTTCAGTAAAAAACCCAAGTGTTTTCTGGTTTCCTCTCTGCTCCTCCCTAACTCCATAAGCTGAACTTCAAGAGAAAATTTGTCTTTCTGGACTGCAACAAGCACAGGATGTATTTTTGCCACTTATACGAACATCAGGAATATTCAGTGAAAAACCAAGGACTTCCTACATCAGATGATGAAGTAGAAGATTTAGTACAAGTTCTTGTTCACTAAAGACTCTCCTACCCAGAGGAAACAAACAGTTCTCTACTCAGGGTCTTTATTTTCTATTTCACCCAATAATCTGTTACCTGTGAGATTAATTTCTTACAAGAAGCATTGTCTCAAGTCACCTGTGCACAAGCTTGAAATAAGTTTGTAAAACCAACTGAAACAAAAATACATTGGTTTAGTTTCTTGTACTTGCGCCTCTCAACGCAGTCAGTGCACTTCTGGATGTCACAATGCACATAATTGTATATACTCAAGAAAACTGCAGAACTCTTCATTTATTACTGACACCACCCTTATAAAAGCCCCAAAACACAACACAGGACATCAAATACCTCTTCAGGTCTTCCCAGAGCAGGAGTCCCAGTAAGAAGCACAGCTCTCAGAGCTTTCTGCACAATTGGCAGTAAGATCTTGCTGCGGGTGGCGTTTCTGGATTTCATGTAGTGAGACTCATCAACCACAACCACCTTGAAGTTCTGCCTGTACAAAGTGTCTATCAAAGTCTGTGCATCAGAAGTTAACAGGCCATACCCCAGAATCGTTACTTTGCTGGTTGATATTCCCCTAAAAGAGAAAATCCACACATTTTCTTGGTAAATTTTCATTGTAGGAAAAGCAAAATGGCAAAGAGTTGATAAAAAATTAATTTAGGAAGGTATGAATGTCTCTTTTTGGATTGATTGGCTAGTGGGCTGTCAGGTGAACAATTAACTTTGTTTTTGTGTTTAAAATGTCTCACACTTTTCACACACACACACACACACACACACACACACACATACACACACACACACACACATATTTTCAGAAGCCATAAATTGCATTTAAAAGGACTGTCATGTATCTGGCTGTATTGCTTCAACCTGTGCCCACAGTATCACATGGGACAAATCCACTTTCTGGATAACAAGTTACACACAGCATTAGCACCCAAACACCTGAAGCAATAATGTCTCTGTGCAAGCCCTCTACTGCTCTGGGTACAGCATCCTAAGATGACTGTCTAGACTGTCCCTGAGTATCTGGGCACTGTAAAAGTACAGTCTGGCCTGAACCTCAACCATGTGGAGAAAACATTCCTGCCAGAGCTCTCTATCCAACTTTTTTTCTCAAACAGAATATGAAGAAAACAAAAAACCTGGAAGCAGGGAACCGCAAAAACACAAGATGAAAAATTAGTATTTAATTGGAAATGAACTCATCCTAATAAATTTAGGGATGTATATAGGTCCACAAATTGATTTTAAAATCACTAGAGAGCACTGTGGCCCTTCAGGAGCCTTTGAGCAGCACAGGAACTGAAAGCTGTTTGACAGAAATCACCAGAACGAGGGTCAGAGCTGGTGCACCCATCTGTCAGGCACCACTGCTCTGCTGGCATGATTTTTGTCTTTTCTTCAGTAGCAAGAGATCAAAAAACCAAGTTGAAGTTTCCTTGAGCATTTAAGAGGAAGGGAGTATGTGCATGTGCACACTGCTGGCTATGGAAGAGGCAATGGCTGGAGCACTGTGGTCACTGCACCACAGACTCTGGCTGTTCTGCACTGAGAAATGGAGCAACCAGGAAAACAAGAATATCCTCTATCCCTCTATGAAGTGTGTATAAAAATTTACAAATAAATCTATTTATTCTTAGGGAACCAACATATTCAGTAAACATCCAATTTCAAATGTAGCTAGAAATTACAAGAACCTTAATTGATGCCTAAGTATATTTTAACCCATTTAAATCAAAAAGTCAAACAACACTCCAACAGTAAATTTACTTGCTGAAGTTTTGAAGAAAAGCAAAGGATTGAACTGAGAGAAATCAAAGCTGAACATATGGAAGCAGAATGTAACAAAATGCTAAACCAAGTTTGGCAGTTGTATTTTTGCATTTTCTTGCAAATGCATAAAACACTTTCTAATGTTAAAATATTAATTAATTCAACACAACCTCACTTGTGGCTAGGAAGCCTCCTGGGAGTTAAGTTTAAACAACTAGAAACCCAAGTTTTCATCTTTCCTTGTTGTTGAATAGAAGTGATAATGGTTAAGGTGTACTCATTGAAAAAACTCTTAAAATATAAAAAGAACAAGATTTTGTTTGCCATTTCATTTTGCCATCATTTTTCTTACTCCACATTTCCCCTTTCTACATTCAGCACTGTAATCATTAAGTTTAAGTGCCTTTTAGTTAAATAGCTCAAAAAAAGGCTCATTTTAGTTCTTATATTCCAATGATAAACTTAAATCTTGACTATCAGCAGCAATTAAGCTCTAACCTCTTTTCAGTTGGATTTCTGTGGTTCCCACAAGGAAGGTTCCAAGTGGCACATCCTGGTGGTCAAGTCACTTTCTGATGCTCCCCAGACCACAAGAAGATCAGTCTCCCTCATACTGAAGTTTTAGAACAACACCCAAACATTACCATGAAACCACCCAAGTCATTTACAGTAAAGCAGACTAAAAAACCCTTGTAATTCAGGGTAACAGGGGAGTTATTCTACCAACACACCAGACGTAGCCTCTCTTTGATGAATTCATGCTGTTAAGTCTAAAGATAGAAAGCCTAGGTCACAATGACCTTTTCAGTTATTTAGGGATTACTTATTCTAACTTACAGATTTTCTCAGTGCACTAAATAGAATTTTAACAGTAATTACCTCCTCATTTTGTAACGTTACCAGAAGTTTTCAAAAAATGTTTTACAGAAGCTGATGAATTCATCAGAGTTGAGAAATAACTGTGTATGTTCAATCTGAGACACGCTGAAGGCATCTAATTTTCAGCAGACAAGCACTTGCTACTTTGCAAAAATCCAGATCTCTGCACTTCAAAGAAAATGAGTAACTACTATAAAAAAATTACACAAAACTGGGAGGAGTGGCTGATATCCCAGAGGGTATATCTGATATTCCAGGGGGGTTATCTGACATCCCAGAGGGTGGCCCTCCTTGAGCAGGGGGTAGAGAACAAAGGCTTTCCATAGAAGAATAACCAGTTTTACTCACCCAACATCAGTTTTGTTCTGGATGATGGTAATGTCGTCTGGAGAGAGCTCTGGAATCCACTTCTCCATCTCATCAACCCAAGGGTACCTCAGAGAGGAAGGCACCACAATCAGGAGAGGCCATTCATTTTTGTAGTAATATGAAATGGCAATTGCTTGAATGGTTTTACCCAACCCCATCTGGGAAAAGAAAAGAACAAGATTAAACACAGAAGCCTCAGCTCAGAAAGCATCTTCCACTCAGAAGAGCTAAAAAGAATTTGCAAAGACAGAGCCAGCTAAAGGAAACCAAGTTGAAGAGCTCATCACATAGTTTAATTAATCACCTGTTTAATTATCACTTGCTACCACAGATCATCCTTTATGAAACAAGATGTTTCTGTTAAAATGGATTAATACATTTGTTATATCTGGTTTGCTCGTTAAAGCCAAAAGAAGCATTTCCATTCTTTTCAGATTTTCAGTTCAGGTTCTTAATAGCATAGACCAAAAAATATCAAACTCTTTAACGTGTTAAGGTACAAAAACCAATTTTTTAAAGATTATGCAAAGGAAAGAAAAATATAGGATGCTTTTGTAACATAAAACCAACTTTGTTCTTAGTTGCAGAGGCAACTGGAGAACAAACAAGGGTCTGTGGGAACAACTCTGGTTTTGAACCAGTAGGTCAACAAAAAGGAACGATTGCTCTCATTCCCCAGAGCTAATGGGTTCTCTTTGGTCTGGAACACAGAGTGGGAAGTCCACAGTCAGAATTCATATTTACAGACAAGGTAAGGGGTAACAATTCAATATTTGTATAGAACAAGAAAGTACTTGGTTCATACTGTCACGGTAGGAAGGCTGTCCGTGAGTTATGACCACAGACAGCAACAGATGAATATAATATCCAGAATTTAGGGGTTTGTTCACATGGCAAGAGATAGTTACAGACTCCTGTTAAACACCAAAGCAGAGACTGGCCTTAAAATACTCTGTGCAGGTTTTCCATGGCGTCCAGTGGATATTGGAGTTCATTTGCTCCTGTCCAACTGCTCACAGCAGAGATACAAAACAACAACTCTCATCTCCAGTATTGAATTTAAGTGGACTGATGTAATGACATAATGGAGGGATTTCCCGGGTATAGAAGAAAACATAACGAATATTTCTACTATTACTAGAAATAAAAATAATCAGAAAGCTGCTGTGATACTAAGTTTTTGTTCAAAATTGCCAAGTTTTCATTAAAATTTTCCTGCAAGCTCCCCTTGTGTCAACAGGGGTTCTCAGGCCAGCTGAAAACAAATCCCAGTGAAAGAAAAAAACCCAACAAAATAACATTAATTTGTAGTTGTTGCCACAGTTGTGTCCCTAACTCAGACTGCCCAGTCCCTGGTGATGATCAAGACAACTGAGCTGAAAGGAGCAAGGAGTGAAAGCAGGGCTCTTGGCATCAGTGCACCCATGACCATATATTGTGGTCTTTGTTTTTTGATTTAAACTTATCTTTCTCCATCATGGAAATGGATGACACAAAAAAAGCTGAAATTTTGAGGGAAAAACATCTGTCCTCACTGCAGGGAAGAACGGAAATGTATTTTTAGAATACCTCTCAAAAACACTCATATATTACTTTAACCTTTACATAGTTACACAATGCAGGTATATGTACAGTAATTCTATGATCTCCAGTTTTTATACATAGCTTCTCTTTGTATGCAAACTCACAATACTGATATTTTCATTCCCCAACATTCTCTTATTTTAGAGACAGTTAAAAAGCTCAGGATATCCCACTGCTCAATACTTCCTCCAGTGCCAGACCTATAGTCATTACAAAATATACATTATTTATTTTGCAATAAATATATCTTACAGGACTTTTTATTGCTCACATAATTACACAGAGCTCATTTTCTCATTCAAGGAGGGAAATAAGAATTTTTTTTTTTAATAAACAAATATACTGCTGGTATTTTGATTTTTCCCAAGTTTCCCTTTTCTCTTCCCCTGAATACTTTGTATTCTTCACGGTTTGCAGAAATTTCACATTCTATGCCAGTTTATCTCCAGTTGTAATGAGATTTTTCTAGTATGAGGAGATGCTTAAATCCCAGTAATCCATCTCTCTCTCCCTCCTGGTGTGCCAAAAAACCCAAATTAGAATAGGGAGACTATATCAATCCCCAAATATTACCTCTCTTTCAGAAAGGTTTTACACTGACAACACAGCAAGAGCATTATTACAAAAATGTTTTATCTGTGGGAAGAAATGCTGGACTCAGATTTCCCTACTATGGAATACAATGTGAATTTTCAAATGTATGGAAGCAATGACTTTCACTATCAACCACTTGATCAGTGAGTTTAAGAAAATTCATCCTTGGAAACCATATCTGTTAAAAATCTCTTTGGACCAGAAATGTCCACTAGTCCATTAAGAATGCAATTATAAAGTGCTTAAAAGAAATCACCCGAATTAAAGTTTTTAAGATTGAAGAATTCATGAGATTTAACCTACCTAAATACAGTTAAAAGGAACCTTCTAAGCTTTCTCAAAGATTCTAACTCATGTCAGGATTCAATTTTTTCCTCAGTTAGGTATTTCCAGAATATCTGCTGACTATCACAGGAATTAGGCTGCTTTCATTACCAGCCTTTCTGCCCACATCTCTCAAACAAAAAAAGTCACCTCTGCATGAAGAACATTAACACAAAATGGTGTCAGAGGAACAGGAACATCACTTACCTCATCAGCAATCATACACCTGAATAAGAAATGAAAAGAGAGGGGGGAAAAAGCAGAAATTAATACTAAAAATAACAAATAAACCAATACTTACAAATGGATTACTATACATTTAAGCTGTGGATTTGCAGAACCAATGAAAGGAAAAAAGGTGACTTCACTCCTCCAGGTGTCAACTAAAACCAGTGAATTTGGTCTGAATTTGCAATTGCAAAACTGAATTGCTGCTTAGGTCTAATGATACATCAATTGTAATCTTAAGAGACATTTTCAAGGCAGGAAGTGCATCTTCAGGCTTGTTTTGTCTTTCAGAAACAACAGTGCTCTTGCTGCTTCATGATTAAGGATTATTTATATGTCAGACTGATTTTAAAAATCTGCTTTCCAGAGCTGTCACATTTGTTTGAAAATAGAAGCAGACACTCCCTCTCCCCCACCAATTGTACCAGCTAAAGTATTAGAAAATGAATTTGATTTTTTGCCCATTTTGGAGTCACTTGGAAACTACTCCACGCAAAAACAATGACAATTCCAAGTCTCCAGCCTAAATTGGTAAATTCTGTAAATTTACATTTTCTAAACATTAAATGCCACCTTTGATATGAATTTCTCAAAAGGTGCTTTAAGTAATTTAGTTTATTACGTACATTTTTAACTCAAAGAGGCTCTAGGGACCTTAAATGTTTCTAGCCCATGAAAGCTTCTTCATCATCCTGGAACTTGATGATCTTTAAGGTCCCTCCCAACCCAAACCATTCTGTGATTCTATGTGTACCCTCTGTCTGCCAGTGTAAATTCCAGTGTCTACCCATTTACCCAGTTTCTTTCAACTGTGGTAAAAAATGAATTAAAAATTAATTCTTATACAACTCAATTCTTTATAAATAACAAACTATGTATTGGCAATTGCTTTGCAACCCCCTCCCCCCAGCTGTTGGGGATGGAGCAATGAAAACAAAGGAAGAAAACACAAGAAAAAGCCTGCAGATTTCCAAAGGGGAAAAAGGCAGGAAGAGAACTATATTTAGTGGCAGCTCCTGAGTTAGGGTGTTAATGCCTGTGATTTGCAGCTGGGCAAAGACATTTACTTGCAGACAACTAAGACACAATTCTAATTTTAAAATGGCAGGTTTTGCTCCAAGACTGATTTTTTTTCATTAAATACTCTTTGTTAATTGCTTGAGCTGAAGTTTACACAACAAGTCTTTCTGCAGATTCTTTGAGGCCAACAACATTAATGTGCTTTCAGGACATTAATCATGTTTTTTTAAAACAGTTTGAGGCCTGAAATCAATTGGAATTCACAACATTAATGTGCTTTCAGGACATTAATCATGTTTTTTTAAAACAGTTTGAGGCCTGAAATCAATTGGAATTCACAATAACCTACTGTTGCAGTTGTACTTCTTACACACAGAAAATGAGTGACTACAACAGTCAGACATAGAGCAGAGGCAGCTCAAGAATAAACAACAGAACTTCTTCAATAAAAATTATTTAATATAAGGATATCAGGGCAAAAGTACAAATATAGCAATAACCAAGTAGCATCTGTTGTAAGGAAATGTGGAAAAGAGGACAGGAACACAAATGTTCCTTGCCAACTTGTGCTGACAAATACAGGATTTCTCAGCACATCAACTTAAATTCAGTAGAATTGCATAAATAATGTAATGTTAATTATGCCAGTTCAGACACACAAATCGAAGTGAGAATACATAAGATCCTATTGCACTGTTCTTTGGCATATGGGAATTATTTGGACCCTCCTTTTTCGATTTCAGGATAACAGGCTACAATGAAGAAATTCAGAGTGATTTACAAATCACTCTGACAATTAGAAGGTGAATAGCAAATAAAACAAAAAGCTTTAGAATTATGTCAACCACAGGTATAGATTTTTTTTTTTTCCATAAAACTAGATTTTTTCATTAGGGTGAACTGTAGCCACTTAAGCTTTGATGACTTGAGTATCTGCTATGACTAAGAAATTGTTCTGGTTTTCTTTCTGCCCTCATTTTCAGACTGCACCCATAGAACCTTTGGTGCTACAGAGTATCTTCTGTTTTCATGGTTATTGACTTCCACTTAATATGTCTGAAGTGAAACTTCTTATGTAGCACCAGCAAAGCTTTTTAAAGCTCCAGTTAAAGTATCTGAAGGTGTCAAGCCCTCTGTTATGATACACTTAGCAACATGAATCACTGCTTAGATCCACACACTTCACACTCGAATTCCTGAAGTGCTACGGTTTTTAAACTGCTAATTTATGCCAATTAATTAACATTATTGACACTCACACTTCATAAAATTTTGACATGGCACACCAGGTTGAGTTTATGATACAGCTAGAAGTTAATAAAACTAATGTAAGTGGAAATGGAAATGGAGGATACTTGATTTATTTTATGATGTAATGCATTTTAGAGCATTCATCTTGTGTAGCTCTCACAGCTCAAAAATAAGAATCCCAAAGATGCTTAATGTAGTTACAAAAGGTAAGTCCAAATTTTTTCCATTCGATTCTAGGGCAATGACAAATAGCTTATCTTACCATGAGGAAAATCATCAAGTGTTCCCAGTTTATAATCACAACAATCAGATTTGGAACGTAAAGAACTTGCCCATCATCAGAGCCCATCCCACAGAACTCACAAGGTGTCTAATAATTGCATTAAGCTGTTAAAAAGCAATATTTTACATAATCTTAGAAATATGCAGCCTCTTTTTAAACCAACCCTCAGTACAATCTATATTATTGCAGTCAGAGAAGCTGCCAGCATGGACAGAAAGGTTCCGTGCTGTCAAAGCAGAAGAAACAGACCTTCAGCTACATTGAAGGGACAAATATGTATTTTTGTTTCGCATATTTTGACTGCAGGAAGACAGACTTCTTGTTCTCTGAAGTTCAATTAGTCATTTCCTCTCAACTGGTAGTTACCCAATCTGAGCTTCATCATTCATGTCCCATCTGTTCATATGACACCTTAATAATAGCTCCATCCAAGAATATAAATCAGAGCTATGATACACACATTCATATCCTGTTATAAGCTCAGCCCACATGGGCAAAAGTTTCAGAAAAGCATGGAAAAAAATCATTTTAGATATCTCAGTTGCACTTACTCTCAGCAGCAAAGCCCAATCCTGCAAAAAGCACCACAGTCAATGGCAAATTCTTTCAGATTCGTTCCCATTTCATTTTCAAAGGTTTCCCTTCTTCAGAGCGAATCCTGTGGCTTTTACTTGAATCTCTGTCCATTCATCAAGGAAATCTGCTATTTTTTTCCTAGTAGAAAGCACCAGGATCTCATTGGGATGTACTGCACATGCTGCTACAACCTTCCTACTATTCACAACCCTCCTGCAGTGGTAGGGTCAGCAATGGACACAGGACACATTTGGACACAGGAGTATCTTGCATAAACAGAAGGTCTCTACTAGGATTTAATAGTCCTTTCATTTTGAGATGTATTATCTCTAAAATAAAACTACATTTTCCTTTAAAATGCAAACTCAAAGAGCCACAGGCAGTACGCTGGTGAGTGAACACACATGCAGAGAGCAAGGTCTATGTGCTGGTTCATCTCAGGTGCACAGAGCTCCAAAACCCTGTTGCTGACCCCCACCCTGAACAGAACAAATGCAAGCACCTGAGGTTACACACAAAACCCAGCACTGTGTGTGGAGATTTCTTCTAAATGTAGAGAATCCCTTAATTTAAGGGACCACACAAAGCTGGATGAGTCAGAATCAGATTGTCACAGAACAATCTTGTAAAGGTATAGAGCACCAAGCAAAGGTGCACTTACAGATTTTTACTGCCAAACCCTGGAGAGAAACCAGAAGGAAGCAAAAAACAGGTGAAGGAACTAAGAAAGAAATCCAAACCTGAGCCCTCTGAAAGCTCTCATCAGTAAAGTTCTGTCTCTGGAAGGACAAAAAGAGTAAGTTCTCAAACCTCAAAGAGCCCAGGAAAAGCTCCTGGTTGTGTTGATGTCAAGAAGATTGGAATCAACTTTGCAAAGCAGAAGGAGAAACAGATCTTGAAAATTTTATGCAGATGAGCTCATTGCAGAAGCAGGAGGAAACTGAGGTTAAGCTCCTGTGGCATATGCCATATAGGCACACAAAAATAGACTGCATCAGAGAGAGGGTAATGCTCAAAGAGTTTTATAAAATGAGTTTTGGGGAAGAACAAATGTTTAAATGAAAGTCATTTCTATTTCTGTGCGTCTGGGTTACATTCAGGTCACCCTTTTTGAAATGTCAGCACTATTAACCAAGTAAAGAATAGAGGCAAAGTCTCTTATATTAATTATGGCTACTTCAGCAAGGGATCTTCGTAAAGAGAAAGAATCTCATTTTGAACTTTGCTCTTGAAGGAATATCGACAAACACCACACTAGCACAAGTATGAAGTCTGTATAATCAAGGATCCCACTAAATCATACAGTTGATGATAAAGGTTTCTTGTAACTACAGAAATCTCTTGCATTCATATCCTTTCTAAACCAGACGGTTGTGCTTCCTCATATGGAGGACTAAAAGTCAAAGGGGTACAGCAATCCAATACACCTATTGCCTGCTTGTGGGGATAATTTAACTTCTTGACTGATTTTCAACACCTATTTATCCAGAAAAAAACAATAGTTAGAACTGCAGGTAGCTTTGTCAGAACAAACTCCTTCCTTTTAAACGCAATTTCCAAGGCAAACAGTCCAAGCAGTAGCACTTAATTTTTTAAAACACTGAAAAATTTTGTTACTACTGAAGCCAATGAAAGCTGTTTTTTGTTAATGCAGGCTTTGGAACATGTTGTACAGAGGAAGCTCACGTCTTTCTTTCACCAGTGTGGGTGTCCTGATATTCTTGGGATTCTCACCTACTCATGTGAGTCAGTTTTATATAACGCTACAACATATAATTTGCCTCCTACTCACAGGCCAACACTTTAACACTAACATCTTATCCCAGGGTTATTTAAGGAATCTGAACTTAGAACATTTTTATATAAAACTGCGCAAGCAGGCGTTCCATTTGTGTGTCAGTAATCACAGCACAGCCCCAAAACTGCAACCAAGAGCTGACTTCCTTGCAGAAATCATCAAGGTTGTTTCACCAAAAATAGTGCTCCAGGAGATGTAAGATAGGCTGTACCCTTGCTACTGAACTACACTATTTTAAAAACCCCTAAATAATAAAGAAACGACCTTTTTTTTAACATTAGATGCACTAAACTGCCACATCTGCAGCGCTGGTGGTTCTCAAAAGGAGAGTAGAGGAGAATGGTTGTGCTTGTCTGCTGCTTTCCTCCAACACTCCTCAACATGTGACTGAAAAACCCACCCAAAGTGCTTTATTAACATTTGAAAGCTCTCAGACCACATATTCCAGTATTTTGGGTTTGACAGAGATGTGTGGAACAGCACATATCAGAGTGGTCAACTTGAAGGTTGAGCTCAGACACATCAAGAAGTTTTTAGGTTATATCAGTTGAACTGTTAACGGAGGAAAACTCCAGTCAAGGAGACACCAAATAGTGATAGTGAAAACTCTTCACCTATTCAGTCACTGGCTGCAGAGCCAAATTGGTTCTCCAGCTGACTCAGGGCAAGGAAAACTGACTTCACTTAATTGGAACAGTTGGAATAACATCAACGAATTTCAGCTCCTGATAATCCAGGCTGCAAACTTAACCTTGCTGTTACCTGGCATGACTGAAATACCTGTGAGCAGCAGGTCTTCTCTAGCATGCAGACTTTCCATGAAATTCAGGTACTTGTCATGATTTTCCCAAAGACCTCTGCATCCCCAAGTGACTCTCCCTCTGCATTTATCTGCACTGGAAGAGCTGCAGAAGTACTGTCTTCACATCTTTCTCCTGTAAACTCAGGTGAATCACACAATGGGGAAAAGAATTAGCTAGAAAAATGTCTCATCACTAGTCTCTCACAATTCCCAGATTCAGTGTCTTTTTTTTCTCCAGTACCTCAAGCTCTCAAGACCACTGTGTTCTCCTACACTTGGTTCCTCTGCCATAGCAATCCTTCAAATTACTTTTATACATTCCAAATACTTCAAAACAACTATCCATTCAGCTGTTGACAGAATATCCCACTTCTTTTCTGACATATATCTCTGAACTAAGCAGTTGTGCTGATCTTTCCTACGTTGATTTATCTCCTCTACTCCAATTTGTCCCCCCTTCAACACAACCCAAAGCCATCAGAGAACATGTGGATTTAAATTGCTTACCCAGTCACCCTTGGGGTAGTTTTTCCTTCTGCTTATGTTATTCCTCTTCTTCCAACCTTCATTAAGTCAGTCAGAAATGACTCATACTTGTATGTTTAAGACTTTACTTCTTCTCACTTGCATTAAAGCCACTTGTCTCACACACTCCAACCTGATCACTCCCATTCTTCCCTCTCCCTGATGCTTTTAGTTGAACACTCTGACTTTTCCTTGTGGATTCTCACTCTGCAAACTTCCAGTGCACACAACTAACAGGAAATTCATCTGCACTTCCCCCTCTCTCCATCACTCTTGGCACCCTATTACCTGCACTTGTCTCTCTCTCACTTGGTTCTCCTTTTCCATTCTAACAAATTGTGCCCTGTATTTTGAAAATCTGTATTTTCTACTCTACTCCTGCTGCTACAAGTCCACATTTAAGCCCAGGCAAATACTTAGATTACTACCATTGCTTTTTCTATGTTCTTAAGTCCTATTTTTTTAACCCCACACAGTTCCTCTCCTGAATTATATTCTACGTTCACTTACTGACAATGCATTTTTTGTCCCATTTAAATTGCTTCCCCAGTTCCTCCAGCATCACTTCCAAACAAGTTTCCCTGGCTATGAGAGCTCTGCAGAACTTGGCTCAGTCTCTCATTCATACTTCCTGCATCTGAACCTCATTCTGTGAGCCAGCAGCTTCATTTAATCATCTCTCTCTTCTTTGGCACTTCTCAGATGTGAAATGTTCTCTGAAACATTACAAACCAACGTCTTAAAAAAAAAAAGACACCTTTCTTTAAAAACACAGGACACTCAGAGCTGGAATATATCAACTGTTTGATCCTCTACAAATTCACTAAACAGCCATTCCATTCTCTTTCCCCAGAGGTTACTTCCGTGCCTTGTTTTCTAATATTGGAAACAACTGCTCACCTGTTATTATGCAGGGTTCAAGGACAAAATTATAATAGTTTTATATATCTAGGTTGCTGAATATATTGGAATAAAAGAAGATTTCTTTCTTACTCTAGCAAAGACTTGTGCCTTGTTTCAAATCTCTCTCTCAGACTATCTAACCACAAATTACTAGAACTAGAGACAGAAGTCACATAAAAAAGTTACAATTTTATTTTTATTCCCAGTTCTCTCTGACCTGAAGATCTTCAAATAATGGAGACACTTGTTGATGGCACTTGATACTGCAAGCTACCAAGTACGAATTAAAATAAAAATGAAACATTCAAAGAAATATTCCCAGACATGACTTAAAAAAACCCCAAATGTGAGGGGAATTTCATTTTCTAACATGCAAATTTAATTAATTTGGCTTCTCTCTACATCAGTGTGGCAAAACCAAAAAGAATAAGTAGATTTTCCAAAAGAAAAGATGATTAATTTCATCTTGTCTGTGAATTTATCTTCTTCATGCTGAACTCTGAGTTCTCCATCTTAAGATCAAATTGGTCATGAGTTTAATAACACAAATTCAAATTAACTCCAGTCTCCCCAACAATGATACTACAAAGTTTGGAGTCATTGAAGGATGTTCTGTTTGGTACTGACACCAGTTCTACATCCTTCCCTGCAGCATGTAAGAATGATAAATACTCACTGTCATGTGCTCTTAAGGAAATAGCCAGAATGCTCACTAAGATTTTCAGCATCTTACTGAGCACAAAATGGCCCGATATGAATAAAACTTGAAGAAAAATTCTTCTTATAATATATATATATAATATATAAATGTTCTCCCTAAATACTGGTAATTATCAGTACAAATACTGTTATCAGTATAAATAGTGATAATACACTGAGAATTATCAAACACTGTCTACAGCTCCATTAAATACTAACTCTCTGTGTCAACCATTTCTGTTACATTTTTGTTTAGAAATTGATGGGTAATGTTTTCACTGTATAAATGAAGTTGTGTGCTTCTTGTTTAAATTAAACTAGGACATTTAAATAAACTAATAGAAACTAGTGTTGTGAGGACTTAGATGAAAACAGTAAAGCAAAATTCCACTGAAAATAACTGTGACATGTCTCCCAGGAGAGAAATACTAATAAATAACACTGGGGAAAAATTCAACAGTAGCCTGTAGCCTATAAAAATAAAATATTTTTAGTGGTGTTCCTTTAAACCATGTAGCTAATTCTAAAAAAAAACCAAAAAGAAACTTAGATAATGGCAAAAAGCAGCTGCTCTTGCATTTAATCACAACATCGACTTGCAGCAACCTGTGACCTTTCAAACAAAGGACAGAAAAATCAGACAGTAACAGATACACAGACATGGAACTGGGCTTAGTGCTTCAAAATGAAAATGGAAGACAAATCTATTTTCTTATTCATACCTACTATCAAAGATAAGAAACTGAAGAAAAGAAACACACTGAAAAAGCAAAACAATCAGTAATCTTGGATCGAAAATGGTAAAGATAAAAGCAAAGTGAAACAAAAGCCTTGGTAACTTGAAAGGGCAACACAAGACAGAAAGCAACAATGGCATTGTATAGAAGGAGAAAGAAAGATTAATAGATAACATAAAAATCAGAAGCAAACTCAGTAATAATGAAAAAACAACAGTGAAAGTGAAAAATAGTTAAATAAAAGTGTAAGACAAAAGGCCCCACTGCTCCAGCACAAACTAAAATGTGCACAGAAGTGCAGGGACTAAATGTATTTTCTCTTCCTGTATCAGCTTCCAAAATCTATGACTCCCTTAGACACCCAACTCAAGTGGAAATTAAACCTTTCATACAACTCAGTGACTAATACACCCTAGAAAGCTGAAGAAATTTGTATAGAAATTCACCCAAGAATTTAAATATCACATATCGGAAATTCCTGGCCCTACAATGGGCTGTGCCTGGGAATTCTAAACATTTCTATTTGCTTCCTGCCCAAGAGCTACATTTCTATGGTTCAACTACTAAAACCTCAGCAGACTGTGTGTACTCTACGTTACCAGTGAAGAACCTTCCTGTGTTCATAAGGTTTGAGGAAATTTTGATTTGAACCTCTGGTTTTTTTTGGTCTACTTTGAGGGTGGGAGGGGGGAATTAATTTCTACAAAGACTGATAAAGTCTTTGAAGTAAAAGTCTGTTCTAATTAACAAAGAATTAACTATGTGTTTCTCCTTTGTAGCCTGCTAGACATCAGAGACACAGTCAGTGGGAAAAAATGTACTATTTTGAAGTGCAGGCAACTGATTTGATATTTTAATAGAGGACACTGACACTCCATTCTCTAATCAGCTCACTGTCACAATGGTTCTCTGTACCCCACTACCAAAAGCAATATTAAACACTACACAACTTTTTCTTACTCTAGAAAGGGACTGCCTAACAAAACAAATATCCTTTCATTAAAACTTAATGCCATATATGAACTCTGCATATCCTGATACTGCCATCC
Source organism: Neopelma chrysocephalum (assembly GCF_003984885.1). Lineage (NCBI taxonomy): Eukaryota > Metazoa > Chordata > Aves > Passeriformes > Pipridae > Neopelma > Neopelma chrysocephalum. The sequence continues at coordinate 6,587,635 of NW_020897767.1, read as the reverse complement.
ACGGTCATTTACCTTTTGTACTGTGTCTGTACTCAATAAAAAACATTGACCCAGCATGTATGGGAAACTAAAAATCACCCTCCAGAATATATGTTAATGTAGTACCTCTAAAACTTAAAGAGGAAACAAGATTACCCCAGTAAACAGTTTGAGCACACAGTTACAATTGAAAAGCTCATTTTCGTGGCTGGTAAATATCTCCAAATCCTCTTTTACATCCACAAGCAAGACAGCTTAAACAAATTGTTCTGCCAGCATATCTAGGAGGAAAGATGTGTCTGAAGGCATCTTTTGCAGATACCATCAACTAGGCAAGCAATACTAAATAATGATGTTTGCAGATCCCATGCTGACAGCTTTTATGACGAAGCCTGATAAGGCATTTAGTGATATGGTGAACACATGTCACCCAGGAGCACAAGGACTAACTTTCAAACAGCACACCTCTGACTTTTATAGTGCAGTCAGGAGAACAAACTGTTTGTATTTCGAGACAGATGTCCCACACTTCTGTAAAGAGAGGATATAAAACAAGAAAACATGGTAAAAAGAGATTGTGAGTTTCCAAGTGCTACATTAGTGAACAGCAGCAGTAAAAATCAATAGTATTCAAAGAGAGATGTGGGCTCAAAGGAGATTGAATACAATCCTTATCAGTGCTATCAATCATTTGCCCATGTATCTCTGTAACTTGGGTATTTTGCCCAAGCTTCTATCACTTTTCCAGAGTACTGTGCTTGGACACTGCCACCTCCTCTTCACCAACACGTGGTGACTCCTCAGGATTTCCTAAGCCTATTGCTAAGAGTTTATGTTCCTAGAAGGGACAAGTTTGCTGGTTTTTTTTTATTTAACAGATAGTTTAAAGCACATATAAATAAATAAATACATATTATTGCTAGTTTTAAAAGTAACTTAGATCTTTACTGAACAAAAGTCATAGAAATAAAATAGTCTTCAAGGACATAATTTGTGTGCACCCATCTTTTCTGCACATTAATGTCTGAGGTTATAAATAAAGACCGTATGTTGTATTCATCCCTAAGTAGCCATTCCCAAGTGCATTTCTGAAGAATAAACTCTAGGAAGGAGTAAGTAGCCCTGCAGTTATTTACCTTTATGGCATGTTTGTGAGGTAAAAGGTATCTTAGCATATGTTGAACCATACACTGCCTTACTGGCTCTAGAATTATCAATTCCTAGAAAAGGGTTGGGCAGTGTCTGTCAGTCCAGATGATGCCCTTGGAGCATCTACTGGAAAAGCCTTCGATTCATTTACTAATGAAGCAAAAGCACAAACCACAACAGTATATTTATTTCATACCTAGGAACAGATAAGGGAATTAATAGTTCACTCCCAGCCCCTTCCATGCAAGAAATAAAAGTTTGTTCCAATAATAAGTTCCTTTTTCAGGCTGGGTGCTTGTCTAACCTAAGATAAGATTAATTAATTGAATCTCTTCAGCCAACAGGATGCTGTTCTACACTTGCTCTACACCAGTTTCCTTCCACTCCAGCAAAGCCTGGATTAAGTGATGACTGCAAGGAGGGCATAGCCTGGGGGAGAGAAGAGAGATGAGCTGAGGTGCACACATTGCTGACTTCAAAACCTGTGTTTATATATTTTTTAAAACTAGAAAAGACACTTCTACAGGAAATCACCAGACCCTGCTAAAATATACCCCTGGGGATACTGAAAAAAGATTTAAATCATTATGGAGTACACAAAAGGGAAAGACTTGGATGAGCCAAGGGCTCACAAACTAATGAGAAAATTCAGCTGCAAGCACCAGAGGCTTTTGTTCTCTGTTTTGGGACAGGAAGAGAAATAGATCTGCATGAGCAAGGGACAGATTGAAAAACACTCCTTGGGAAAGTTTGAATTAATACATTTTAATTCTGATAGAAGCTGGCTGAGAGTGGGCACACAATGCCCCAGTTTGACCCAGCTAAAACACAGGATTTGGTGTGCCAAGGGAAGAGGTTTCTTGCAATCATGATGAACATATTTCCATATGCAAGCCACATCAAAACCATCAGAGCCATATTATGCAAAAGTCTTGTTAATGAAGGGCTTCAAGAAAAAAAAAGAAAACAAACATAAACCCCATAACCCTAATGAAACTAATATAATTCCCTCCTTGACAGAGGCATTAGCCTAATTCCAAACTTTTTCAGATTACTTATTGCAGCCAATTGTTACTTCTTCAACAAAGAGAATAAAGAAATATCTGAGTAAAATGGATCCAGTCCTACAGTTAAGTTGCTTCCTGAGGAACCTCTACATTATATAATAGGCTGCAAAAGATAATGCCTCTTTCAAACACATCCACTAGCCTACATTAATTAAATGTGTATAGTTTCTTCAATGTTAATGGCTTCTGTTCTTTCACTATTTGTATATGCAAATGTACCTCAATTGCATATTCTATAAACTTCACTTCCCCTTATTAAAATCAGATCAACTGAGACATGGTAGCCAAGGGCTTTCCATTTATTACATTCAAATTTAGGCCCTAAGCCTCTTGCTCTAAGTGAGATGATAAAATGATCAGAAATCATCCTTCTTTACAACCACTTCCATTTGAATTCCCCTTTTGCCAGGCCTCTCAAACACCATTACTTTCCAAAAGAACAGAACACAGTAGTTTCATGGCTTTAGGTTGCAATTGCCTGCGTTCCCTAAATTTTATAAATGTGGAAGTAGCACTTCCCTCCCTCCTCTTTGTCCATGTAACTCAGTAACTGGTTCTTACTCAGCAAAAATTTCCAGCCTGTGCTGCACAAACCATTTTTTTGGATTTATCAGGTACTTAACTGTTGAATGCCTCTCCTATCAGCTGCTGCACTTGCTGAGCTCTCTGCAGGGCTCCTTCTGCTCTGCTGCTGCAGCTCAGGGAGCTCCAGAACACCCTGGTTACATGCCAGAATGGTACCAAGTTTAAAATAGAATTAACACATAGATGCATCAGGATCTGTTAGTCACTCCCTTAACAGCTCTACCACGCCATTAAGAACTGAAGAATCAAATGTGAATTAACTTATTTTAAGAATTCTCTATTAACATAACAAAAATTGTGGCCCTGCTGATATCAACCTCCTTTTACATGAAGAGAACTTTGGTACTACAATTCTCTTTTGCAGAATGCATTATTAAACATTTTTTAATCCTCTGTGGAAAAAAAACCCACGAATCCTCATTTTAAACTACTTTACCTTCTAGTTTATGAAAGGTTTCTGTAATATCTCAGCTAAGAGCTGCTGGTATCGAATAAATAAAAATTAATTTCTTTACCTAAAATAATTATTTTTAGCATGTGATGCAACAAGGATTTTACCTGCCACTTCTCTGAAGTGCAAATATGATGCCTTTTTCCTGAAAAGGAAGCAGCTTCTTTCTCAGTCTTTCAGGTAGAAAGGACAGCTTAGCATCAACATTTTCTGAATGAGAAGCTTCAAGTGTAGGTGTTTCCTGGAGTGCACTCATGTTGAACCTGAGGGAAGCGAAAACAAAAAAAAAAAGGTGCTTTACCTGCAGGACAGGTCTGCAATGCATTAAAAAATAAAGCTTCATGGAACAATACTAATCATTTCATCTCAAAATATTCAATATCTACACAACTTTTCTCGAGAATTCTTGAGAATTCTCTCTGGAAAGCACAAAATAATGCACATGCTGGAGGAAGAGTCCACCACCTCAGTACCAATAAAATATTCTAAGATGAAGAGGTCAGGATGTATCACTTCCTTTAAAATATGAAATCATTATGTAAGGAAGTTTCCTGTTCATGAATGAAAGTTACCGGCCATTCAAATAGTGCTTGCTCATGGGCATTGAAATGGAACCTTTTAGCAAATATTTTTCAGAAGAGTTCTAGGAAAAAAAATAGGCTATTTAACCTTCTGAGGATGGAACTAACAGTCCTCTAAAATTTTTAATTCTAATAATTAAATCAGAAAAAAGAGGAAAATACACCCACTTTGGGGGAAGGGGAAAAAAAAGAATAAAAAATAATAATAATAAAAAAACAGTAAGGAATTTTATTTCCCTCAGAAAGAAACAACATTGAACCACATAACTAATCAATAAAAATTCTCATAGTGTACTTCAGATTAAAAATGTAGATTCTTCACTCAGTTTTGTCCAAAGGACAGGGGTAGAGAAGAAATATTTTTAACTCTCTTCTAACTTCAGTAGACTTTAAACAACCAACCAAAAGGTTATAAAGCTCAGCAGCAGCGCACTGACTGAACATGAAGAAAGCAGCAAACCTTTACATCAAAACATTACCGAATTATTTTGGATTCAAAGCCTGTGTGAGGAGCTGGATTACCATAGGAACAAGGAACATCAGCCAAAATACAGTTCCTACACTGTTAACAGTATCTCCAGGTTTGAGAGCAAAAAGCCTGAACATGGTACACTCGGGGTTTTTGATCCTGACTTATTTCTGAAGCAACTCGAAAGAAATCAGAAAAAATGTGTGGGACGAGCCATTACATTCACAGGCAGAAATGTGCTGAGCTAAATGATCATCCTCTGCAAGGACCTGCAGGACCAAGGAACCTGCTGGTTTACACTGCTTACAGGGTAAGACAGACCTGGGGACACTGCAGATGGTTGTTCTATCACAACTCTATTTCCCAACGCTCCATCTCCCACATTAGACTAAAATTGAGAAATCACTTCCGCGGGGATGAGCACAGGGGTTGCTACTGGACATTTTCCAAGATCAGTGGGAGATCCCAGTCCCCGAGAGACCCCTCTCCCCAGTGGCAGCTTGGTCACAGCACGTGGAGCCCCACCCATGGTGCGGAGCAGAGATTCCAGAGTGGGATTCACTGACCCCCTGCTCTGCACCTCCCATGTGGCCCAGTAAGCCAGGTCCTGTCTTGTTAGACACTTAACATAGTCCTAAAATCAGGGAGATACAAATTAAAAGGGAATGAACAGACCACAGCAAATATAAGTTATCGGGAATTTGCCACATCTGGAGAAAAATAAAAAGGAACTGCCAGTACTGTTGACAACAGTGGGAAAAGGGAGAAGGATAGGGAAAAGGACAGGATCTGAATGTTCTGGAAGTCCACTAACTGTTGCAGAAACATCGAAAATGAGGATTTTGAAAGATCTGTCACTAGCATTGCCAGTCAGACTAATGACATTCATGCAGACAGAAAATGAATAAGTGCTTTTTTTCTGGTTATAGGATGAATTACAGGCATGTCTATCAAGATATGCATCACAGACAGTCAGGGGAATGTGAAGAAAGTGCTGTGCATGAGCCTACAGGCAAGTTCCATGACATTCTCATTGTGAAAGAACTGAACTGGAGAACTTCCAGTTCATTCCTGCATTCCTTCTTGGGCATCTATTACCACTTCTGCAATGAAGGGGTGTGTAACCACAGCTGCTTGGATGTACCATTCTGCTGGGCACTGAGGGAACAGAGTGAATTTAAATTTAAATACTGATCAACTCTCAAATTTGAGGCATAAGGGTTGTATTTACCATTGCTGTGGATTCTGTTCTATTTTGTGTTAAATTACTTAGCTGCTAGATAATCTTTTCTAAGAAGCCTATTCTTGAAGAGGTGTCCTTTGTCCCACATATAAAGCCCTATGAATGTTATTGCTCATGTATGAAAGCAGCAATCCTACCTAGAATCACAGCTAGGGGGGTGTGTGTATGCACACACTGCAGGACTTCTGTACAAACATGGTCACAGCACTGCTCTCAGAAACACGGACCTCAGGGGTCTGAGCACCTGCTGTTCCTCACCGGATGAGTGCAAGTGATTCACAGAGCAGGAAGAACTCCATGGCTGGAGAGAGGCTGATGTTGTGCTTCCAACAGCAGGATCAAGGTACAGAAAGCCCACTTCTCACGTAAGTCTGGTACTATCAGCAGAAAGCCAGGATCTTTCTTCCCTAGACTCCTATCAGGAGTGCCCTCAAGGTGCTAAACTACTGAGACAAGCCCAGTGCTGCTCCACATACTCCTGATGTAGAGCTCTGACTGAAGACCTGGAACATAACCTGTCCAAAGACAAATGGTGACTATTTGATGAGTCACCTTCTGAATGCCAACGAAATAACCAGTTATACAGAAAGGAAATCCAGACTTCTTTTGCAAGCCAGGCATTCTGTGCCATCTGGGTGGAATTGCATTATTGACTATGGCAATTTTTCCTCCCCATTTTTATGAGTGGAATCTTTCATGTATCTTTAAAGAAACAACATTCTTGTACCCTGGGTCTCTGGAACGTCCAGCAGCAGATATAAGTACTGTGATCAGCACCAAGGCTCTCTGATGCATGTCCACCACTGAACTTTTCTTAACAGGAGATGGAAAGACTCTGGCTTGCCCAAGAGATGCATTTCACAGAACTCATAAAGCTCCAGTAAACACCCACTTCAGCTCTCAGTTGAGCAAACAGAAATGTTTCAGCTCTAACTGTTGGGAAAGCAACCATAATCCCTTCAATAGTTCTATCACAATATTTTCCACAGAGTACTTAATTCTTTCAAAAATTGATTAAGGTACTTCAAGACTGGTGGTGAAAAAACAAACACCAAACATTTCTGGAGAGCCAAGCTTGAACACGAACACTGCAGGATTGGTGGACCCAACAAACCTGTTCAACACTCAGTTCTGTGATTCACCTCCAAAGGAAATTTGTGACTCATTTTCTGTGATAATTTTCTATTCTATAAAAGCAGAGATAATGATACACCTTCTGATCAGCTTTGCTCTGTAGCTTGTTGTGAGTGACAATATGAGAATGAAACGGTAACACAATTAACTTGCTGTTGAACGAGCTCACGACAAGATTCTTTCACTGAGACACTGAATAGGAACAATGCAGCTTTAGAAGCATAAATCTGAATTAGAGGAGGCACATATTAGTCATCAGTACACAGCAAAGCTACCATGAAAAATGTTTCTCTATCAGTCATTAACGAGGTTAAAACTGACTTTGGAGATCCATCTTGAAAGGCTGCAACACAGAAAGCACTAGCTACCAGATATGTATAAAATTTTGTTTAGTTTATTACTAGGTGAATAATTATAGACCAAGTGATTAATTAAAGAACTCCATGCGGTGAACAATGACTATTATAAAAACATACACAATGACTTTGGCAGTGGTGGTCATTTATGTTTTGTTTCGAGACAGTCAATTACAGACAGCACTGTGGTAATGTCAAGAAATAAAAATAGCCTTTTTAAAAAAAATTTAGCCAGTGTAGAAGACCAGTTTGTATCTGTTGTTGTTCTACCCATCGCAGTCTCAGAGGATCTCAGGGGAGAGAGTAAGACTAGTGCATATATTCTTTAACTACAATATTTCATCTGTTTCTGTGCCCCCAATTTGTTATAACATCCATCCTATTGCCCTTCCCGTTTCTCTAGATCACAAGCTCTGGAACTCACATTTTTCCAGACAAAATAGACCTAAAAGGTTTGGTGTGGAGACCCAGCTTTTCATTCAGAGAGTTCATTCAACTGCACAGGTTTCATGAGTTAAAAAACCCCAGACTCTATTGTATTTATTCCAGTGTTTTAAAGGAAATCAAGGATGAAATAGCTGAATTGATAAACCCAATAACTATTTATCTAAAATTGTTTACGTATCTCAGCACTAGGTAGTGGTAAATGATCCCAGCTTTTAAAAGCAGGAATGAGGAAGATTCATGGACCTACAGCATGATTCATTCATGGGGCATAAAAACCAGTAAAAATTATGAAGTGGAGGGTTTGTGAACACCAGGATAAATGCAAATATTTGATGAGTCACCATGTGTTTTGTAAAGGTGAGTCTTACCTTTCCAGTCTGCTGAAGTTCTTTTGAAGGGGGTCTACAACAATGTACCTATAGACCATTCGATGCAGTCCACTTCACACTATTTTTCAATACTAAGTTAAAAGAGACTAGGTTTTATAGACATATTTGTGCAGTAATTGTAATTTCCAAGAAAACTTCTGAGAATGTCCCTTGAACTTTTAAGAAAACCTGAAACATGGGTTTTTTTTTAATTCAAGCAAGTAGACTGTTCATACATGAGAGAAACAACTTCAGCAATATTTCCAAGTAATGTGCTCCAACTTCTATTATGTTCAAAGAATCATAATTGATCTGGAAAAGTAAGTAACTACTGAGGGATAAGGGCAGTGCAAATACAAATAAAATAAAATAAAATTTGAAAAAAAAAACCAACCTTGGAAATCTTTCTGTCACTGCTACTGCTACACCACATTTCACTATAGACTATTATCCTTCTGGAGGTAGCAACTGAAACCCAGCTTGATGAGGATATTACCCCAGGTGACATGTTTCTGTGTTGGAAAGTTGGGTGCAAGACTGATGACAACTTCAAGGACTATCTTAAGTTTTCCAATAGCTGTTTGTCAACACAAGCTGATTACATAAGCCCACTGCTTTTTTTTTTTTATAGGTCACTAAGTATAGCCTTCTAATGCAGCTCAGCAGCAGATGCTTAAAACAAACAAGTCTTTCCACTAAGGGTTTTGCTTCATAAATTTCCACTTGATGGCCTTAACTGCTCCATGACTGTGTGTTCAGTAAAAGTTAATAGGGAATTCCAGGCTCAAAGAACATCACAGGACCTTGGCTGATTGATTAATCAACCATTTCACAGAATCACAGAATTGTCAGGGTTGGAAGGGACTTTTGGAGATCATTCAATCCAACCCTCCTGCCAAGGCAGGGTCACCTGGAGCAGGTGACACAGGAACACATCCAGGTGGGTTTGGAATGTCTCCAGAGAGGGAGACTCCTCAACCCCCCAGTGCTCTGCCAATGTCAAGAAGTTCTTCCTCATGTTGAGGTGAAACTTCTTGTTTTAGTTTATGGCCATTGCTCCTCATCCTGTCGCTGGGCTCCACTGAAGAGTCTGGCACTGTTCTCTTGGCATCCACGTTTGGGATATTTATATGTATTAATGACATCGTCTCTCAGCCTTCTCTTCTCCAGACTAAACAGACCCAGTTTCCACATTCTCTCCTCATAAGAGAGATGCTCCAGACCCCTCATCATCTTTGTGGCCTCTGCTGGACCCTCTCCAGCAGCTCCTTGTCTTTCTTGTCCTGAGGAGCCACCAGCGGGATAATAAAGAACTCGACATCTACCCGAGCCAATGGAACACAGCATTAAAAAGCAAATCAGGCAGAGCACAGAACAGTTTTTCCACAGGCCGGCGTGTCAGGCTTGAGGAAAACAGACACCTCAACACCTGCCTGGAGGCGAGTTTTTTGATTTTACTTACGCAACTCCCCGCAGCTGCAATCGCAGAACTATCTGCGATGAGCCGGCACTGGCAGCACCAGAACGCAACCAGAGGGATCTCCTGGCACAGGCACGGGCTGGAACAGGAGTCAGCGGGCAGCTCGTCCCTGGCTGGCGGCACCGATGGAGCCGCCCCGTCCCCCCTCACCTCGCGGGCTCCGCGCTCGAACGGCCGCCGGGAAGTGACGCACGGCCGGGGGGTCACGGACGGGAAGCGTTTGGGGCCCGGGAACCGCTTTTCCTTGTTTTTTTTCTGCCCTCCCCATCCCTTCTCCCCTTCCCCCGCCCCGCTTCCCCGCGAGCGAGTTAAAAATCGTACTCCCGCCCGGCGTTGCCTCGCCCCGGCCGCTGTCCCGACGGGATGGGGGAGCGCGGACGGGCTGAGGGAGCGGGGTGGCGGGAAGGGGGTTGCGGGGATGGCGCTGAGGGCCGGACTGGACGGGGTTCACCCCGCCGGCTCTCGGCGTAGATAAGAGCGGTGAGAACCGGGGCGAGGCGCCAGCAGGGCGAGAAGGGGAGAGGGAAAGCCCCGACTACAGCTCCCAGCCTGCCCCGCCGAGGTGCGGGAGGGCTGGCGGGGGCACCTGGAGGGGTCAGGGCGCTGCTGCTCAGAATACACAGCACACCCGGCGAGAGGGGAAGGACGCGGGTGAAGGGGGAGCGGCCGGGGCCGGAGGGCGCGGGGAGCACAAGGACCCCACGCCGCCACAGCGGCGGGATCGCCCCGTCCGCCCGCGGCCATCAGCGGCGCGCAGCGGGCGGGCCTTGCGGTGCCGGTGCGCGCTTCTCATTGATTTTCCTGACTGTCCGTCAAGGCGGCGGAGCCCTTCCATTGGTCATTGCGCTCCGGGCGGGCTCTCCCTCGCGTCAGCGCCGAGCGGCACCACTCCGCGGCAGGGCCGGGGGAGGGCGGCGCGCCGCTCATTGGTCCGCGCCGCTGCCCATCATCGGCGTTCCACGCGGCCATTGGCGGCGGCGGCCGCCGGGGGCGGGGTCCCTCTCCCCGCCGCGGCAGCAGCGGCAGCAGCAGGAGGAACGCGGGCGGCGCTCGGCGCTGCGATCGGCGCCCCGCGTGTGCGAGGAGAGGAGCCGCCCGCCGGGCGCCGCGGCCCGGGAGGGAGCAGGGAAGGGGCCGGGAAAGGAGCGCTCCGGCCCGGTGAGGAGCCCGCGGGGCCGCCGGGGAAGGCGCTGCCGCGGGCGGGGGTCGCGGTGCGCTGAGGGAGGGAGCGAGGGCGGGGGGGCCGCGGCCGCAGTGCGCAGAGCGGGGGCAGCGCTGAGGGAGCGGGGGCGCGGCCCGGGCGGGGGTCGCGGTCCGGCGGGGCCAACCCGGCCCTTCCCCTGCCCTAATATAGCCAGGGCTGGCCGGGGAGCGGCACACAGCGCTGGTCGTGCATTATGGATTTATTATTTTATTTATTTATTATTTATTTTTTATTTCTGCTGCATGTTGGGCAATGCTGCGCGTGGATGTATCTACCATGTTATAATCCAAAGTGTGAGTGGACTCGGGAGCAAACTACGTCACAGCCTGGGTTTTTGCCATCTCTTAATAACGTTTTTAAAATGAGTTTTCAGCACTGGATGGTTTCGCTTTATGAGGAAGACGGGATGAGACAGTAAAAGGAGCGAGGCATCGCTGTTTCTTGCATGGAGCCTAAGAATTATTCAGATTATTCACCCTAAGAGATTTGCACACAACCTACATGTTGGTGGATTTGTGTGATGTCTGTAGAAAGCTGGATTAGGAAGGTGATGGAAAAAAAAAACCTCAAAAGAGTGGTGCACGTTTTGCTTAGGGGGCACGGCCAGATGGTCTAACCTGCCATAGTGTTTGGTGTTTTGGAGTGGGTTTGTTAATAGTCTTAATTCTTAATTTTGATGCCCCCTTCTCGTTAACCTGAAGCTGGAGAGAGCTTGTGTGCCCCATGCAGAACAGGGAATGTGTCGGGTTTTTTCCCTTGCAGTGCCTTACATTGGCTTTTTTGCGTTGAGACATTAACCTGCAGATTTTAACGGCGTTGCTTTTTCATGTCTTGTCTTCTACAAGGAGTAGTGTCTTTGAGACCTTGCTTTTTACCTGAACATTAAGGAGCAATCTTACAGGGCAGTATGTCTTGTGAATGTTAGATTAGGAGTATGTATTTACTGTCGAACTGAAAGCGACAATGAAGTTCTGAAATTATTTTTCAAAATATTCAAACAATTTGCTGTTCAGGAGAAGCAAATAGCAATGGAAACATGGGGTTTTTTGACAGTCTTCCATTGGCTTGTTAGAAATTACAATATTGGCATGCACTTAATATTAAGCATTTGTTCCACAGCAAGTACTGTGATGTCAAGTAGTTGAGTTTTTTCTAGGAATTTATAGATTGTACTCCTCAATTTAGAGAAGTCCCAGTGGTAAAGATAATGTCAACACTCGTGTCTTTAAATCTTGGAAAGTGAAAAAAGTAGTACTTGTAACTGCATTACTCAGTCATTTTTTATTTTACAGACTGTATTTTACTATCAAGATCAACTACCACTTTTCTTAGGATTGACTGAATTGACTAAATACCAGTATTTTTGAGGGCTGTGGAGTGTACTGGGTTAGGTTTGGTAGCAGTTTTCCAGAAAATATTTGTTAAAGATTTGGGAAGGGTCAGTCACTCTAATCTGTTGCAGTGGTCCTCTGTTTATATTTTAAATTTTGTGTGTCTGTTAAGAGGAATAAAGGAAAATTTGAGGAGAGTGCTACTACTACTTTGTTCTTTCTCCTCTTAAGCACAATTCTATGTCTTTTTTTCTTCTTTTAGCTTATGTTTAAGTTTTTGATTTTCATTTCTTGTCAAGTTTCAATATATTTGCCTTACACCGTAGTCTTACTTATTTTATATTTCTTACTTAAAGTCTTTCTTTGAAACTGCTTCACACCGTTCTAGATCAGGTGCTTTAGGCACAGCTCTGAGTATAACACACAAATTCCATAGTTTTGGGTTTTTTCAGTCGAAAGGTGCTATCACTTTGCTACAGCAACCTCTTTTAAATCACGTCCATGTCTTTGTATCACCATTTTCCCACACTTACTTCTCCTCAGAGTTAATTTGACTTTCAGAGATGTAGCGCCGTATTTTTTTAAATACAATTATATGTTTAAAGTTTCAAGGTGCTGTATTCCAGGCTTTTAAAAGTAGTTGATACAGTTGCATTTCCGGGGACTCTGGGGAAAATGGGCCTTCTGACACCGTGTTCACAACGAGTGAGTTGTCAAGTAATGAGATCAGTATAAACTTTGACTTGGCTGCAATGTAGCATGCAGTGCATTTTTATAAACATATTTTAATATATATTGACAGCATGGCTCAGTTTTGGTGAGCTGAACAACTCAGTGCTCTAACTTTTACCATCTGCATAAAAATAGCAACAGCTTTGGATGCCCTGATTAGCTGAAGTGTATTAGTTCGGAAATTTTTCAGCACACTCGAGTTCTTATTTCGCAGGTACGAGCAGAGTTAAGCAGCAGCCGGTAAATACAAAGTGCTGTAATCCAGGGGTGTGACAGCTGAGGAGCTTTCCCTAGGAGTGGGAGAGTATCCTGTAATCCTGGCACCGCTGGGCTCAAGGACTGCAGAAGTGTTGGGAGCCGGGTCAGGCTCTTAGTGGCAGCTTTCCCGGGTCCATCCCACCTGCTAATGGCCAGATAGGAATGACCCAGGGGCTTTTGTTGACCGCTGCATTCCAAACTGCGCCTTTTAGTGATGGAAAGATGAGTCGTTTGGCGAGGCCAGACCTGGATAATAAGGTCATTCACATCGTATTCTTTAGGCAAGAAGGATCTCTGGAAATGCCTTAATGTGGTGCTCACTCTGGATGATGGGAAGCATCTTTGCAAGCCCATTAAAGTAGGTTTTATGTGTTTCTTTCTGTTTCTTCGTTGACTTTTCTTTGAGGTGATGGACTGATGTGCTGTGCGACAATGTTAAGAGATTTTTGAAGGTGGTGTTGGGAAGCTCTATTTCTAGGAGATCATAAGTCAGCAACAGATTATGATTGACTATTGCTGGGAAAACGTCACTTTCGGCCTGCCTATAATCTCATTTTGGTTTCGTAACTTTTTGAAGGAGTGCTTTAGAGGAAAGAATGTCTGAAACCAGATTTATGGAAGTGCAGCAGCCTTAATTACAGAACAGCCTGCACTGCTACTCTTGTGCATAAATGAGTCTCCTGCAGTTCAGTGTATGTATTATGAGAATCCTGTCAACGTGTCATTTTATGATATGCACTCTTCTCCAATATATAGAATTAAATTTTCAAGAATATTAAATTTGATTATTGTATGTTCCTATCCAGACTGCTGCAGCCAAGTGGGATGGCTGTGGAATGCTTATTCCAGGGTTTCTTTTCTACTCTTTATCTTGGATCTCTGGAAGGGAATGGGCCATTATCTCTTAAGGCCATTATCTCTTAGGGCCATTATTTCTTAGCAGCCACTGATTTCTCCTGAAACATACTACATTGTTCATCTCTCTTTTTTCATCTGCTGCTAAGTTTCTGTTCTTTTATCTCCTTCCCAACATCAATTCTTATTATTCTTCAAATTTGTGTATAAAATGGAATTCTGTCCTTTATTTAACGCTCAGCTCTCTCCTCTACCCCCTCCCCAGGTTTGTTATCAAGTTTGCACTGCAATGTATGAAAACTCTTTGTCCCGTAGTGGATGAAATGGTCTAAAGGCTGAAGCTTGTCAGGACAAGCGTCCCAAATATCATTAAAGCTGTGGCTAAACAGCATAGCATAGTTGTTCCTTCATTTTGAAAGCATAATTTCTGATAACTTGCATTATTGGGTCTAAAAATAACCTCTAAAAGGTGCAGAAGGTGTCGTTGTTGGATTTGGTTTAGCGAAAGTCTGGTGCTGAGTTTTGTGTTTTTGGGTACAAGGGCTGAGGTGTGACAGCTCTCTGTAGGTGTCCACCTAAAGCATTGTAGTTTACATTACTGTGAAGCAGGACATAAACAGATGCCCTCCTGGCAAATACCTGCCCTTGTGAAAGAGGCCATCGTGGTGTCACAGCCTTGGCTTTTTGTTCATGCCCTCTGTCATCTCCTCTGGTCTGTTAAATGAGCTGTTATTGGGACGAATTTCCCAACTTCTAACCATGTAAGATGTAGGTCTCAGTCTGTCAAATTGAAACATGAATTGGGAGACTTGGAGGAGCAGTTTTAACAGGCAGATGGAGGAGATGGTGACTGCAAGTGAGATCAGTGACTTCTTTAGCGCAGCTGAATCTGGAAAAGGTTGTTGGTTGTGCAGCTGGAGAGTGAAGTTCAAACCAGTTTGAGTGTTCCTGCCAACAGCAGACTGGGGAGTGTGCTCACAGTGCTTCCCCATGGCAGAGCTTTGGGCAAGAAAGCCTCCTGCTGGTGGTGAGTATTCGGGAGCAGTTGCATCATTGACCAATGCTGGATCCGTGAGCAGATTTCCATCTGTTTTCGTGTTCTAAGCGAGCTCAGAAGAATTCTGGATGTTCTTGTGGAGATACTGTAGGAGTTCTGAGAGGCATTGGAAAATTGCTGGCCCTTATAACTTAGGCTTTGATCAAATATTCAGGTTTTGTACCCGAATGCTGCAGTAGCAAAATGAGTAAATCAGTTTGTGGGGGATTCTTGTCCGTGTTGTCACAGCGGGATTTGGAACATTTCAACAGCAGGTACAGAAAAAAGCCTTTTTCCTTTAAAGCAAATCTCTCAATCTTTTGGATGAAGAGCTACATTTCAGGTTCAATGTGCTCTGTAGCTGTTTGAAGAATAAAACTTGCTGCAAGGATTAGATTCTTTTTCTCCCTTTCTTTTATAATCCATTCCATAACTTTGAGCAAGAACCAAACCCTCGCCAGTTTGTGTCTTCCCTCAGAAGTAGCTCCATTGATTAGCAAAGCTACACACAAGGTCAGTACTGTGACTCAAAGTAAGACCTGGTTTGCCTTTTTGAGTTGATGGATCCTTATCTTTGTCCACTGGGGAAGTCAGACTATACCTGAACGAAAACTTTTGCCTAATGGCTTTCCAAGGGAAAGCCAAGGGGAACTGAGAGATTTTCTTGTGTTAGTGACAACTGGATACTGAGTGTCTGCTCACAGTAGTTTTACTGTTAGAATTGACTGTAACGAGTCCTTGATTTTTACTCAAAATGAAGATTACAAATTATTAGTCTTCTAGTTTGGATGTTGTGGTTTCTTCTTTTCAAGTTTTAAGCACATCAAAGTGATCTTTAATATATTTTCAGACGGATTCTGTGTGTGTTTAGTTGCACATTGCATTGTTATCATGGAAAAATAAACTACTCTTTCCAGGGTTTGTAGTTGTACCACAAACTAGTGCCAGTATTGGTTGAGGTGTTATCCTTGTGGTATGGACTGGGAGGAGGAAGAAGACTTCCAGAACTAGAAAGCCATTCAGTAACTTTATGGAAGCTGCCATAGGAATGCTACTGCCTTCTGCTTAGACTTGTGGTCTAACAAGTGAGATATGAATCTTTCACACAAACTGTTGTGTTAATTTATAAGAATGTTATGATTTTCATCCTAATACTTTGTGTGGTAGTGTTTTGTTTCCCTCTGACTTTGAATATTGGTTTCTGGAGAGGAACACCTGTATTTATGTGGGCATCCTTACTACTGGGAGAAGCAACTGAGTCCACACTGAGCTTATCTAGTAATGATTTCAATACAGAAGAACCTTCATCCAGGGTAATAAGTGATACCATGTTTTGAGAAAGATGTCTGAGCTCCAGATGGTACCATTAGACTGAATTCTTAGGACAGTGGTATGAAAAGAATAAATGATGTTACTGGGCTAATGCAGTTATTGCAGTGTCTGATATTCTGGCAGTTGGCTGTCCATCGTTGGTGTGATGACATCCCATAGCTGCTCCTTAACTTTGTGTTTACTGACACTGCAAAGTTTGATTGGAAAAGCACAAAGAGCGGGAGTCCTTACTAAGACTTGCATATCCAAACAGTAGTGGAAGCTGTCCCAGCGCAGAACACCATCAGCTTTTTATCTGGCCAGTGTTAAAACAGGATTTGTGTGTCTTCCTGGGTCACAGCAGTGCGAAGGCTTAAAATTTCTGTGTTCCATAAAGATCAAGGAACGTAAATGTGTAGGTATTCTTTGAGTTTTGTTTTTTGTTTGTTTGTTTGTTTAATGTTAATTTTTAATCCTGTTTTCCAGTATGCAATGAAAAATAGGCTAATTTTAAGCAGGAAACAGTTTTGTCCATTTTTAACACATGGAATGATTGGGGATGGGAGACCTTGACAAGATTTTTCAGCTCTGGTCAGACAGTGTGTGAATTCAGGCATGTTTGAGGTCAGTGGTGACAATGTTGACTGAGATCAGAGTGGATCTGATGGGTTCTTAGTTATTTTGTGTCTCCCTGCTCCAGAAAGGCAGCAGAGTGTCCTGCAGATCATTCCTGCCCTGGCTGGGTGTCTGTATCTGATGAGCTGAGTGGCTCCTGATAGGACAACCAGGCTTTCAGCTGTAATGCTGCTCATAACTTATTAACCTTGGGACTCTGGTGCTTGCAGCACCAAGAGTTGTTCTCTGGATCCATATTTTATTCATGTCTGCATATGCTGCAGTTACATGTTCTAATGGCCGTGATTCTAAGACTTTTGGACTCTTAGAGTGCCTGTGGACTACATACAGGTTAAATGAAGGTATGACTTCTATAAGGAAGATGGATTCTCACATGTGTCTGATAAGACAGACTCCCATATAAAATGTGGGAGGACATAAAATCAGTTTTAAATTATTCTTTGAAATTTTTGGAAATAAAGTACATAAAGTACAAGTAAGTGGACTCACTCCAGTTTCTTTTGATTCTAAGACAAAATTCTTGCTGATGCTGAGAAGGGTTTGTAACAGGCTGATTGAACAAAAAGGATGACTCTGGGCCATCCAGGTACCTTGGTACTAAATAGCAGTAATTATCAGTAAAATAATGGAATGCTTGTGGGCAAGGATGCAACTGAATGCACTGTGCACTGCATGAATGTGCCTGAAGACTGAAAGGAGAGACTCTGTGGGTCATTTGGTTCAGTCCCTTCTTGTTACAGGAAATCATGCTTTTATAACTGTGTCACGCTCCATCTTAATGTTAATTAAATTGCCAGCTATCTTCTTTCCTGCTGAACAGCAGTTGTAAAATCTGGTTCTGTGATATCTACTGGCCTTCAGCCTGGCTGACTGTGGAAAACTTAGAGACACATGGTTTTGTGGCAACATTTTCCTCTAGATTAAGTAGCTCTTCTACCCATCTGTTATCTGCTACAGCCACAAGAAATGATGTTTTCCATGCAAGTTTGTACTAGTGCAAATGCCATCTTCCATATAAGGTCTCACCAGGGCTTTATTAGAATGGCATTTATACTTCTGTAGCTTTTCTGAGAATAAATTGAATGGTAGTTACATCTTTAAAATTTAAAGTTTGTTAATCTCCATTTTAATCTCCATCTACTTTATCCATTTCCTGTGTAATGCTACCTATAATTCAAATAGATTAGGCCTACTCCATTTATTTTTTCTAGGAACTATTACTTTGTTAAATAGAGCAGTTTGGCACAATCCCTGCTACACATGTTTTTCTGTCATTTTCCATTGACTTCGGTGCCTTTGATTCATCCCTTCCTTTTAAATTTGTTCAGAAGTCAGGCATACAGTTATTTTTTTCCATATATTTAGTTCTGTGCTTTTCATTCTAACATCAAATGATCCATCATGCCTTTTGTACTGTTGGAAAAAAATCTCTACTTTGGGATTTCTGATCTGATGAGAGATTTCTAATTTTCTGCAGTTAGTGGGTATGGTGTCTTCAGCACTTACTTTGTGAATCTTATTTTTCCTTTGAATGCACTCTTTCAGATTCATTTTCAGATGTACTATAGTGGTTTTCCTGTGTACTTTTTCTGTTTCTATGGATAATGAACTTTTTCTTAGCACATTCTGACTCGGAGTGGTAACTTTTGTTTCTGGCTTCCAAGGCTTACCTTGTGGTTGGTCAGTGTATTTTGGGGTGGGGTTTATTTTTGGTTTTGTTTATTTGTGAGTTGTTGTTTGGTTGGGATCTTTTTCCCCTTCCTCTGCATTTATTCTTCAAGCTGAATTTGTGGTTATTCCTTTTAGAGGGCTTTCATTCCTTTCCAGCCTCTTCTCCCTGTGTCTTGGTGAGGGAAGTTCCATGGTTATTTGAGAGAAGATTCCTTACACACATAACGTTGTTAAATGCTACTTAACATTCAGCAACTTATTTTAATATATATTAATATGACTATATTGTATGTCTGTATAAGGAAATGCTACATCAAGGGCAGCCTGATTATCTTCAATCCCTGGATTGTTGTGGCCTAAGACTATGTCAAAGTCCCTGTCCTGAATTGCCTGTAAAGTAAAGCCTTCTGCTCAGAGAAGTGCAGGATTCTAATAATTATTAATGGATATTTCATTAATTATTAATAAACCTTTGCTTGAATATTCTGACTACATGAATAGTACTCCTAAGGATCCACTTGTTCAGTGGTAGAAGAGAGTTAAAACTTACTGTCTCTTCAAACCATCCCCTTTCCTTATCCCCCATTTGGTACCACAGGGAATGGCTGCGGCAGTGGCCTTCTGCTCTGCTCACACTTGCAGGATGTGTCGGGCACAACTTAATACGGGTTGTAAATGAACACCCTTCAAATGTGAAAAATCTGATTTTCAGAAAGGTTTTTCTTTCTTGTTCTTTTAAGCTCTCAAAACCTTTGTGCCCCCAGAGCGGGGTGTGCTCAGCTGGGGAATGGAGCATTTGGTAGGTGTATTTTGAAGGTGGGGTTTTTTCTCCTGTCAAATTTGCAATGGCTTGGACATGTTATCTTTGAGGTATTTTTGAAGAAAACAATGGTGCTTATTTTTAATTTCCCTCATGCCTTTATGCTTGTCCATAAAGTAGTTTTCCAGAAACTTTCAAATAAATCCAGTAAGTTCTAAGGCACTGCATTAACTTCTCATCTGAACAGTGAGTTACAGAGATGCTTCAGAATATAAGCTTCCTGGTAGCAGTATTTGTCCTGTGTTTATACTTTTTTTTTAAATTAAATTGTTCATTAAGTTTAGTTTTCCTTCTCCCCTCCCCTCCAAAGAGAGAGACAGCATTTGATTTGGGTAAGTTTCTTAAATGCAGAGCCTCCTTTTTCAGTGATTATACCCTCACAGAAGATTGGTACTTGGTGTAAATGTTGGCATTGCTTCCTTGACTGACCCCTCTGCTGCTTAAGAAGGTGAAATATCTTTACAGGGTGTGAGCACCAAAGTGATGCTGTGAGGTGTTTTTAGTTGGGGAAAGGAGGAATCAGCTCCCAGTGTCCCTTGTGCCTTGTTCCAGGCAATGAAGCTGCTGTTCTGCTGATGATCACGTGCTTTCAGAAGTGTTCAAAGGAATGCTCCTTTTACTCTGGTTTGCCTTGTTGCCAGGATCTCCAGTTCTGAGCTATAGGATCGTGGTTAAACAGCTGTTCCATGAAGGCATCCTGTGAGTGAGGTAGATTGTCTGACCAGAGGGAGGAACAAAGGAATTTACAGGATTCAGCTGCAATGCAGGGAACTGCTCAGCACTGGGTGTTAAACCTGTTTAGACTGAAGCTGCTGCAGAGGACAGAAGCTCATTTATAAACAATGCAGGAAGACCAGCTGTAAGAACTGGATACTTTAATCCTCTGCGAGTTAGACTGTTCCACTGAACAATTATGGATTCCACAGAAAACTGCTTTAGCTATAACCTGATTCAGGAAGCTTCACTGACATGGAAGACTTTGATGGTAAAACTTGGCCAGATGTCAAATTGCTGTTGTGAGATTTCCCTGGGTGAACTTCAGTTTAAACCCAGTTCTGGCTGTCTGGGGGGTGTTCACATCTGTCCAGCTGTCACACATCGTGACAATTTAATGTGTAACTTGTTCCAGGGCTTGTCCTCAAACCAGATAAATGAAAGAATTGCATGTAGTAAAAAACAGAATCATGGAATTGTTTTGATTGGAAAAGACCTCTGAGATCATGGAGTCCAACCAGCACTGCCAAGGCCACCAGTAACCCATGTCCCCAGGTGCCACATCTGCGTGTCTTTTAAATCCCTCCAGGGATGGTGGCTCCACCAACTTCCTGGGCAGCTGTGCCAGGGTCTCACAACCCTTTCCGTGAAGAAAAGTTTTTTTAATACCCAAAGTAAATCTCCCCTGGTGCACCTTGAGGCCATTTCCTCTTGTCCTGTTGCTTGTCACTTGGGAGCAGAGCCCGGACTTCCACCTTTCTACACCCTCCTGTCAGGGAGTTGCAGAGAGTGAAAAGGTCCCCCCTGAGCCTCCTTTTCTCCAGGCTGAGCCCCCTCAGCTGTTCCTCACAGGACCTGTGCTCCAGACCCTTCCCTTCTCTGGACACGCTCCAGCCCCTTGATGTCTTTCTTCTAGTGTGGGGCTTCATGGAGAATTAAAGAGTAGTTATCAAAATGATAGCAAATAATGAGATTATCCATCTTTCACTGTGTTTTGGGAACTTATGTTGGTAATGTCAGCTGTTTGTAAAACAGCTCTGTAGTTTGTATTTACAAATATTAATGCGCAATTATCTGGTGGCATGTGAATTTATATCTCAATACATAGACCATGTTAATCTTGAAAAACGGGGAACTTAGCTTAAAATAACTACAAATCTTACTATTTTGTTGATATTTAAAACAGAGAGCTATGACAAAAAGCCCCAAAAGTGAGGCAGGTTTTTTTCATATCTTACAGTGTCTCAGGAAACTCACAGGGAGAAACAGTTCAGTTCTAGAATAAGGTAAAATAGTTATTTTCTGTCAAAAAGAAGAATGTTCCAGCTGGCCTTGTCCAGATACTCAAACCATTGCTGATCAGCTGATCAGAGACTTGGTTGGAAAGCCAGGTGATGGAATTTATGTTAGTTAGTATATTGACTTCTCAGAGTTAAAAGTTTTAAATTAGCAAAAATCTTGCCACATCTTGCTGCCATTGCTTTTGAAATGCAATAATAGACTATCTCTTGACTGTCCATGTAAAATATCCTCCCCTAGCATTTTATATCTGGCAAAATCCCTGCTATGGATGTGCATGATGGGTAAAGCATGTCCAGTTCTTCTCAGTTAGTCTGATCCTTACTTCGTAACTGCCAGGATTAGTTCCTGTCCTTCTGGAATTGCTATTGAATCTGTACAAGGAGGATCCTGGATAGAAAATTAGATTTAGCTTTGGCTTAGAAAAACTATTTTATTACATTGTGTTACAGTATTTTATGCAAAATAACTATTTATGCCTCTTTAGGTAAAGGTGTGAGCCTTTGTGTTCAGACCAGTGATCTTGCTTTACATATCATGTTAAAACAATAAAAAGAGGTGCATGTTTAGAACTCTAATAAATATTCTAGACTAGGTAAGTAGTATTTCCATTTGTGGTGGTGGAATAAGGCTATTGCTTTTCTAAATCTCACCATTCAGGATTACATATAAATAATTCAGTCAGGAGTCGAAGATCTTTGTATATTGCCACCTGCTCATTATTCAGAAATTCTTGTTACAGTCTGCTGTTGCCCTGGCAACATTCTGAAAATTAGTGTTGCATCTATGAAAAAGCTTTTGTTTGTCTAGCAAAGCCCACTATCCAATCTGGATTATTGCAGGCTGCATCTCCAGTGGCGACTCCAGGTCCCAGCCCTGACTGTTTAAAAAATAATGATTTCCTTTTATGTAACATTAATTGAAAATTAATGTCTTTTCTTTTTTTTTCTAACTAGTCATAGATGATTAAATATGATGCTGATTTTACCTAAAGTCCCTTTAGGGTTTGCTGATGCCATTGTATTATCTGAGTGGAGATGCTTGGCTGTGCAGATATGCAAGAAACTAAAACAAAATCACATGTTGACTCCTGGTGTTCTTTGGGACCCCTCTCTGTCTCTCCTCCCTCCTTTCTCCTCCCCCCTGTTGACTTTACATGAAAAGTCAGATCTTGTTTAACCTTAAACACTTTGGGATTTAAAAAGTTCATCCTTTGTGCTTATGAAGTTGACCTGAGACAAATTTGGGGCAGGAGGTAACAAAGTCCTTGAAGCTGCTCGTGCCACAGCTCCAGAAGTCTCAACTGCAGCGCTCACTTGCTTTAGCTTGGACATATTTATCTCAGAAGATTTACTTTAAGAACAAAACCGAGGAGTAAAACTGGTGAGCTGGATTTTATTTTTCCAAGAGAGAAAAATTCATTGAAAACCAACATTAAAAATACCCTGCTTTCCAAACCCTCTCTGTTGTCCTGAAGCAGGGGAAAAGCTCCAACCCTTTCCCTACCCCTCTGACCTGTGTGGTTCAGATCCTCCTTCTGGGTCGTGCTGCCTTTTGTTTGACTCAACCCTATGGTTCCTCTCACTCCTTTCTGTGTGGGTGGAAGGTAAAACATACCTGCTGTGAGAAAATTTGCTACTCTTGCCTTATTTGACCTGTTGATTTTCATATTATGGGTTCTAGAGAGTAATAAAGACCTCTGGTACATCAACAAGCTGGAGCCACACTTCCCTCTAGGAACAGATTTGTTCAGACTCTTCCATCTCCCCTGGTCTAAACTAACGTGCTCCTTAGTCTTTTGCCTCTGAGGTACTTGAGGGTTGAAATTAATTACTGAGAAGTTTTGTGATTTCTGAGGGGGTTTCTTTGTGCCTGCAAATTCCAGGCTTTCCAGATGACTGGGGTAATATTGTTATTTTCAAGAACTGGCTACTTTGGGTTTATAGTGATCTGAAGGGTGTTTAATCCTGGCAACTGCTAACTAGTGACACAGTAAATGTTAAGTTGTGGGGAAGGACAAGGAACAACTGAAGGAAGGGAAAAATGTGGGATTACAACTGAATTGCTCATTGGGATTCTACCCAAAGCCCCCTTCTCTCCTCTTTTCTTGCTTTTGGGCACCTGCCATGAAGGGCTGTTCCCATGCTCTAGTTTAGAATTTTTGGAATGATAACACAATTTGTTGTGCTACCAAAACACAGAATTTTGCAAACATGAGTTAAATCTTATTGTTTGGGTTTTTGTTATTTTGGGGGTAGACTTTATATTATTTGGGAACTTGTACTTCAGCTGTCTCTTTGCAGAAAATAACTCTGGCTTTGTATAAGCAGTTTCTTACAGTTCTCTATTCTCATTTTTGTGTTCACAGAACTACTGGTCATTGTGACTTTTTGCTGGAATAGGCAAAACCTTGGCTTTTTTGGTTGCTTGATGGTGTCTGTACCAAAAATTCCCATCCCCTGCCAGGTGTGACAGCTCCATATGAATTGCTCCTGGGTGTTGGACAGCATGGCTTCAAAATCAGGACATTCTAAAGAATCAATATTTGTGTATCCTAAACCTTGTGGAGACCATAAAGTTTGGCTTATGGGGAAAAAAATTATTTGGAGAAAAATGGAAAAATATATCCAGGTAGACAACACAAGTTTGTTCTGAGTGTTGGTTCTGAGGCAATGCTATGGTTTTAAAGGTTTTCTGTTCAACAGGTGGGACCTGCATGTGCCTGGCCTACTGTGTCAGTCCCCTCACTGGATCACCTATGGAGGAGCCCAGAGAAAATTTGTCAGGGGCGTTATTTTGTGTTCAGACAGTTGCTTTTTCATTAAAAACCAAAGCACAATGATCCTTGTGTGGGTGAGAGGATATTGCGCATTCTGCTTTCAGGCACTGGGGATGACCTTAAACTCCAACCTGTCAGTAGCTTAATTTTCTGCTTATCTAATGCCTGGCATTTAGATGACACTAGAACAGTCTGGATTTAAACTGCAGTTCAGGAAAAAGTTAATATCGAAATATGAATGCAGAACCAGACATGCTGGTTTGCATGAATTTATCATCTTGAGACTAAATTTAAGTATCTTCATTTTCTTTTATTTTTGATAATAATGAAGTAGGTTGGATTGTGGAGAAAATGTGAAAGTCTTGAAAGGGTCATACACTCAGTTTTTAGAAGTGAGTTTAAGAGTGAACGAGAATGCTCAGTACTAGGAACAGCTGGGGGTGGAAGGACAGAAATTACAGTGATAAAACATCTGACAAACTGGAGTTGACTGATCTTTAGTCTTGCTTTGTGATATATTCACTCCCTGGTTTAGCAAGAGACATTCCTCAGTTGTTTGCTTGGACTGCAGAAGCAAAGCTTTGTTTCATTTATTAAGCAGCAATGGTTTCTGTAGATCTCAAAAATCAGGCAGTGGTTGAATGTAATCTGAGTGGTTCTTGTTCCAGACCACGGAGATAGGCCAGAGCTTCTACTGGTGGTATTTCTTTTCCCTTTCTTGTGTAGCACAATTATCTAGTGCTCAGAAAATTAGAAATATGGCCTTTTAAAATGTGTTCTACTGTGCTTTCTAGAGGAAAAGGAAAAGGTTTGGTGGTTTGAGGTTTTTTTGCTCCACTGACCATGACTGTAAGGACCATAATAAAGAAGTGAATGGCTACCTCAGTACTGTAGGATCATTTTCTACTAGAATGTGCTTTCTCTTAAGTCTTCCTCACTCCTTGAAGAAAATAAGAGATTAGAGTTGCCTTGTTCAAGAGGTGAAGAACTGGACAGAATGTATCTTCTGGCTTCTTTACCTGGTCCCAAAAGCATCCCTTCCACATTCTTAGTAATAGCTTTTATGAACTTTGAGAGATGCCAGGTTTGGTTGGTTGTTTTTTCCTTCCCAAAGTCTGGTCATGTGAATGTTGGATCTCTTTAATTATTTAGAATTTCTGTACTCCAGGTAACACCAAAAGTTTACTTTTACCCAGAGGTACATTTGATGTTTTTCTAGTAGATTGCTGTAATGAGTACTTGTAAAGAGATCCTTAATCTGGAATTCTGTGACTCCTAGAAGTATTTTTTCAGCTTGCTTTTGTGCTGTTAGTCCAGGCTTTTTAATTAACAGTAAGTTAATCGTCAGCCACCAGCCCTACAAATGGACCCATCAGGCAGACACTTGTTCATTTGGTATCCATTGTCCAGAATATATTTGCCTTTAATTTTTTTAATTTAAAGACTAAATTAATTATTTAGTCTTTAAGGCTACTTTGCACAGTCAGTGTTTTGGGATTGTTTAAATTCCAGGCTTTAGCTTCAAGTCTACTGTATTTAGACCTGGACAACACTTTATAGTAACCATGGCTAAACGGTGACTAGTTTCTAGGCAGCAGTGAAATTGTTTCATTTATACTGGTAAGAGTGAGGATATATTTAATTTCTTAGAACAAAAATAAAAGCACCAGAGAAAGCTGTTTATTTTCGCTTGATCACTATATACTGTCTAAACTGAGTTTATGGCTCAAAGGAATGAAATTGCAGTGCTGGAGCATTTCTGCCTTCTTGGAATTGAGAGATTTTTATGTGGATATGAACTAAATACAGAATAAGCATTCATGACCAATCTGGAATTCCATCATTTCTTTAAGGGGAGAGATAAATATACTTCTCTTCAATCAAATGTTTAAGACTTACTAGCAGTTCAGATAAGACCAATCTTGATCAGTCAAGTGGATGGAACTTGGTGTAGTCAGCAGGTGGCTTCATGTAGTACATTGTTATAGGACAGACACTGTTAAAGTCTCTCTCTCACATCACTGAGAAAAGCTGCTCTATTTCCTTTAGGTTTATAGATAAATTTCATTTTGGAATTGTGAGAAACAGTTGAAGTATCCCATTCTAGTATTTTTTAAGCTCTTTGTGTCTTAAACTTTTTCTTAAATGTCTTTTGGTTGGTCCAGAGGCTTTTCAGCTTGTTCTCTATGAATCTTCAAAGAACTGATTTTCTTTGTCATCTCTTTTTCCTCCTTCTGAAAGGAAAGGCTGTTGTTAGTTAGAACATTTCAGTTTGAGCTGTGAGTGTCCTCCTCCAGGAGTTTGTGTCCTGCCTTTTCTGTCCTGAAAATGTACAAGCCCATAAATCTTGCTGGGAGTTACTTTGTGCCTGAAGAGATTGGATATTGCAGAGCCAGTAGCACCTGCTTCCCGATATATCCTGGCTCACAGAGCAGGCTTTTTATCAGGTTGGATTTCTGTCCCTGTGTCAATACTCCTTTTCAAGTTCTAAAGAGAATTTCCTTCAGGACAGTCCAGTCTCCTCTACTCTGGGTCAGTTACTGGTTTGGAGACAATTGATGGGCCACTTTTGCCACTTAGTGAGTGGTGGAAATTTGTTATGAGTTAAAAAGAAAAGAAAGAAAGGAAAGAAGCATTTCTGTGATCACTTATTCCTGCTGCAGCTTTCAGTGCAACTATCAGAGGGGATTGTTTTTCAGGAAAATGGTTTTGAAGACGAGGTGTTGCATATCTTCACTTTTTTTTTTTCTCAAGCCTAGAATCCTTCCTCCCTTTGCAAGCATCTGATTGCTCTCTAGACAGCTTTTTGCTTATCTCTTGAGTATCTGCCTGGTATGTTTGATATGTGCTATTGCTTTCAAATTTAAATTGAATTGAAACTTTTTATTTGCTTACCTATTGCTGAACTTACAGTGCCTGTTCTGTTAGATGGTATTTCAGCAAAGGTAACTGTGTGTTTTTGATAGCAGAGACAATTTATGTGTGTTTTGAGTTGAAGATCCACTAAGTCAGGGTTGCTCATGCAATTGTAAACCAGCCCTGAGTGCTCCAGCTCCTGTTTCCAGGATATAAGGTTTTTTTTGCTCTTAAGCATACTAATCATTAAAATAATATGATAGTATTATAAAATGAAATAATAATTTAAGAGATGCATCAAGGCATTATTATTACGATATTCAGTTCAAGTGGTTGTCCTATTTCACACGTGATTTCTGTGTTCATTTGCACACAGTTGCTTTTGGCATTATCTCTGTACAAAGGCATTCACAGAGCTGAGGCCACAGCATCAGATGGACATTTACAGAGTACATTTCTGATGCAGGAACATTTCTGGTAACAAGAGCTATTCCCATTTATAATCCATCAGTCAGAGCAGTCTAATACATTTGTGGAGGGGGAAAAAGGTTTTGCTAATGAGAAAGTAAACCCAGACCAAACTCTTCTCTCCTGTAGCATGAGTCTCCAGGACAGGAGTTACAGAAGCTCATAAAAGCCCAACTCTTTATAATGTGTGAGTTTTAGAAGAATAAACAAAATTTTTCAAAGGGGCAGTACAGGGTGTAACAGTAGTTCATTGCTCAGTCCTATTTCTCCACTGGGTACTACTTTATTTCCTGTTTGGACTTAGCTGCATCTTGTTGCTGATCTTAGTGATTAAAAAGATGCTCCTGGGTGCTGTGGGGTGTGCGAGTACAAATCTGATTATAACAGGCAGAACACGCACACACACGTTTGCCTGGTGCCGTGTGAGGGGACTGCTGAACAGATTATTCTGACATTAATGTCACCTGTGTGACGTGTCCAGAAATTAGAAACTCTTCTCTTTGGCAGCAGAGTACAGGCCCTGCAATGAGTGGCTTGTGCACAAGGTGTTCATTGCATGATTAAAACAATAAAAGTAATTTTCTTGCCTAAAATCCTCCTAAAGGAAGCTTTTCCATGGCAAATAATGCTCCTGTTGCAGACCAGGTGAAAGAGAAGAGGTGAAACCTCTCTGAAAATATCAAGGGCCTCCCCGAACTGTGCCTTTTGTGTGTATTTCCTTGGAGCTGTTATAGACTTGGGGAGATAATTTGGTGTGTTGATGGGGCAACACCTGTGACTGTATCTCAATCAAAAGAGCTGCCATCTGCATCCCTGAAGCCATGGCTTGGGATGGGACACAGGAATGGGGAGCGTGTGTGCTAAGGGGGGGAGGGAACTGTAGTGTAGGGGACAGGCACAGCCAGTGGTTAAACTGAACTCCCCATGCACAAGAAAAGGACCTGGTATTCCCAGAGCTGCCATCTTCAGCTAAAAGAAAAAAATGTACTTTTTTTTTGTCATAAAGGATCAAGGATTGATCCTTTTTGATAAGGTCAAGGATGACAGCCAAGATGTGTGGAGTGTGTGCCACTGTCGTGTGTGGGCACAAAGAGTGGAGGCTTTAAAGATGGAGCACAGAGGTGGCAGAAGAGGGGAATGGCAAGAATAGACAGATTTAGACCTGTTCCAGGCTACAGCAGTCTCAGTACCAAAAGATATTTTTATATATATTTATAAAAATCTATTTTGGTATTGAGACTGCTGCAGTCTGTGACAGGTCTAAAACTTCCTATGATTGTTTTTGATTTATTGTTTTCTGTTTGTTATATTATAGAAATGAGTGTGTATATACATAGGTGTATATACATAGGTGTATATACATATATATAAAAATATAAGGAATTTTTTTAGTCTTGTCAAATATATAGGATCCTGATTCCTGTTTGTGAGGAATTACAGCCTCCCAAGATTGTATCTCCCCTCTCTGGAGCCCCCAGGTTAAAAATCCTGCCCCATTTGCCTTCCAGCCTCCCTTGATGTGCAGGATCCTTCAGAGAAGTGCAACAAGGGGTCTCCTTGTGCTGCTGAGCGCTGTGGGGATGCTGCAGGTGGGGCAGGGAGAGCGGTTTCTCACAAGCAAGAAAGTTGTAGACCCCTGGTCTGGATACAGATTTTGGAAGTATGATAATTAACATATAACTGGAGGGGTTTTTTTCTACTCCTCTGTTTATAAAACATTTTTCTTCCTTATTTGGGTTCTGATGGTGGTTATGTGCCAGTCCAGAAAATTACCATGGCATTCATAGTGCTGGTGACAACGGCATTTGTCTGCTGGCGCTGGGAAGTGACTGTGCTGGCTTTTTGAGTCGTGTTCACAATGCCAAACCGAAGAAATAAAACTGTCTAGGAAGGAAATTAATATCTTTAATGTGTGAATGCTTTTGCCCTACTTCTGTGTCACTACAGAATTTCTTGGGGTGTGGTACAAACTTTCGTTTTGAGAGAGGTCTGACTGTGAAAGTGGGCAGTGATTAAATCTGTACAGCCATTTTCCAGCACGGGAGGGCTGTGACTCGCTGAGGAGGCGCTCCCTGGGTGGCTGTGCAGTGCAGGGACAACCGTGGTGCCTCCCTGGGTGACAGTGACAGTGCCAGCATCACTCCCTGGGTGGCTGTGCAGTGCAGGGACAGCCGTGGTGCCTCCCTGGGTGACAGTGACAGCGGTGCCCAGCTGTGGCTTTGCCATTGTTCCCGAGGCTCCTGCAGTGCCTGGGATGGGGCTCCAGCGGCACAGGCAGAGCCCCGGGTGAAGGAGGGTGGAAAGCACATCCTCAGGGATGGCACAGTGGAGCACGGTGCCAGTGCCAGGCAGGTATGTGGGTGCTGCAGGGGGGTGTTTGAACACTGGCCGAGAGGAGCAGAAAATGTCTGTAGGCAAATTGCAGTTTGCGTTTGGTTTCTCTTTTCCCACAAAAGGCATTTTAGGCCTAATCAATCAACAAGGGTCATTAGCATCCCTAAATCTCTTCTTTCTTTAATCACTGACTTGAAAAAGGTTTTTTTCTTGTATCTTCTCATTTAATAATGGCGTTCTTGTTAATTTTTATTTCCTTTGTATTCTGTTTGTGCAGGGCTTGGGAAACCATTCTGAATATCTCTGCTAAAACAAGACAATTTCCCAAGGCAGCTGAAATGGGAAATAGGACTTAATTTTTTTTTTTTAAAGTGTTACTGTTATCTCCATTCCAGTGAGGAAGTACAAGCAAAATGAATTTTTTTTATAAAGATAAGTTTTGAACTGAAAAATAGGTTTCGAATCAAAACAGCAACAGTATTTACAGGAGGCTACGTGAAAATGATTTTTTTTCCTATGCAGGATGTTGGTGACTGTCTTATGTTGTGGAGCAAATATCTTTTTGTTGAGATAACAACTAGTTTTTGATGACTGTTAAAAAAGATGACACTTGATTCCATGAAGATTAGTCATTTAATTTTTACCAAGTTTCTGCACTATCAAAGCATATCTTAGGGCCCTGAACACAGTCTTTAATCTGTCCTGGTGACTCCAGGAGTCTGTTCCTACCACTGTGGAAATTTGTGTGTCAGTTCTAGAGACACTTTCCCCTGTTGTTATTGATGGAAATACAATGGAAAAATGTTAACTTACATATTCTAAGAATAAAACCTGAATTATGCCTAGAAAAATTTTAGCTGCTGTGTGCAGCTCTGGGTGGCTGTTTGCTAAATGAAATGGGGATTGGTGTCTTTTTAAGAAAGCTGCTCTTTGAAGGGTATCCACTGAAAATAGTCACAGGCAATGTTTTGGTTTATTTACTTAAAATAACTGGGGAAAAAAAATCAATCTTTGACTATTTTGAGGTTTTAAATTTACTGCTGTATGGTGAGGACGTGTAGATTGCATGGACTTTATTTGATGTTACGTGTTTTCTGCATGTAGCAGTTGTCGTGCTTTCTGTGGAGTGTTTTAAGTAGCAAGATTATTTTTTTACTGTATCTGAAATGAAAATATTTATGTACTGTTACTTCTGTCCTGTTTCTAATATAGGAAAATTAATCAGTGCTGAGCTGAAAAGACTTGAAGATACCTTTGGTTAGCTTACAGCTTGGTAATATTTAAAAGTTTTTAATCTTTCTTATTTAGTTGTTTTTAAAGTAGCTCAGGCTGTACTTTATTGTACTATAAACCCTCTGACATTTAATAAGCATCAATAACCTCATAAAAGGGAAAACCAGTTATTTTTTCTCAAAATAATTATTTCCAGTTGCCACAGAAGAAACATATTGTTACTCTTCTCCGGTTCCATTCTTAGGCCTTAACACTAGAAATGAAGCTTCAGGGGATGATCTATTAACAGTTGATTCTTCTCCCCTTTTTAAGAGCTGTTTTTAATAGGACAACTGACTATTTGATACTTAAAAAGAGGTAGATGCTTCAGTTTTGGGTCCTTCACCTGACTGACTTTGTGACTTAAAGGTATTAGATAGATACATAGAGATAAATATGAAGCAGATTATATGGTGATTTATGCAGAGTTTTGTGCAGTGTGGTATTACAGAATGTGTTTCCTGGAATTGTTGGGAGCTTTCTAAATATAGAGTTGAAAATGAAAAAATTGTGGGAGAAAAAATATGCAAGATGACAAAAGGAGCTGATAAAGGATGATGGGTGAGCATGGAATATAAACAACATGGGGATAGAAAGGGCAGGTTTGGGGGTTGCTTGACAGATGAAATGGCTGGAAGCTGTGGGAGGTGCTGGTGTGGGCACAGGGACACAGAGCTGGGTGAGGATCAACCACAGAGCTCCCAGAGTGGAAACTCAAGAGCCAGGAGGAGTTTTTGTGCTGTCAGTCGGGTTTCTCTGAATCATGAAAGCCAAGCCAACAAAGTCTTCGTCAGCACAGTTGTTTCTGCAGAGCTTTTGCTGCTGCAGCAATGTCATGTGAGGAGGGCATTCATTTTTCGCCTCCCAGGCCAACAGAACTGTGCTGGCAAGAACTAAAGACACATCATGTTGGATTTCATGAGCTTTTGTGATAGTTCGTCCCTCATGCCTTTAGACAGGCACGTCCTCTGGGGGGGAGAGGCTGAGCCACTCAACAGATGTGTTTTGTGCTAACCTAAAGCTCAGCTCTCTCTGAGGGCTGGCATTTGTGAAAGGTTAATGCTGCAATAGTGTTCAGGCTTTTGTCTGCCAACATACATCTGCCCTGTGCAGATGCTCTCCAGGAGGCAATTATATAAAAAATTGCGTTTAGGGAACTGTTTTAAAGTCTGTTTCGGAAATTATTTTTTTCCCCCTCTCTCCCTAAAGCTTAAAAAAAAAAAGTGAGAACAGATCCTGATGGAGCTACAACTTTAAATAGTGTATAAACCATTTGAGATTATTATAGTTACCTTAATGAGAGTGGCCTGGCCACAGAGCTGGGCTTTGTAATAACAATATGCAAATGCAAGCCAAGTTGGTTTCCATCCACCACAGATTGTTCAATGCTGGGACTGTAATTTCATCAGAAACCCTGCATTTGTTGGAACTCGGATTTCCGTTGTTCTTCATGTGTAGCTCCCCATGTGAAAACAAGGATTGTGGTGGGATTTTTTCCCTAGGAGGTATCCTGGAATGCCAATCCTTTCCTTTCCTAAATTGTTAAAAGGAAAATACCTGAAACCTACCAGATTTAATAGTGAACTGGAAGCACCTGAGCATAACCCCTTTGCCATGTTCTGTTGTAGCAGGAATTATATCCAGGGGACTGTTTCATTTTCCACGAGGAAACCTTTAATTCCTATAATGTACTCAGCTCTGATTGTTCATATCCTAAAAGTCCAAAGTGAAGTGCAGGAAGGGAATTCACAGGACAGTGACAGTGCTTTGTGCAGAGTGGAACAGCCAACCCTCCTGAGGACCAGATTCCTCTGAAGAAGCGTTTTACAGTGGCAGAGTTTATTCAGTGTACCTTTCAAGCTTTATTTTTTTGAGTTTGTGGATAAAAAAATACGACAAACTCTACATAAGTACTTGAATGCTACAGTTTCCTTTCAATATGTAGAATAAAAAACTGCTCTAGTCTTGCTGGTTGTTAAATTCTTATTCTCATTTATGCAGCTACGTTCCTGAAGGAATTATCTTGTTATTTTTTGTCACTATCAGCTAAGCATTCCTATTGCATTCAGGAGTGAACTCACAGAAGAAGGTGAGGCAGGATTACAGAGCCTTAGATTATTGCTCAGAATTTAAAATATAAAGGGAGGGGGAGGGATAGTTACTAATAATACACCTTGGCTTCTCACATACCTATTCCTGGGAAAGGTGTCCTCTTTAAAAGCCTGTCAACCATCCTATGAACAGTGGTAGTGTTCTATCTTAGGCCCCAGGTGTGACAGAGAAGGGCACTGTATTGTTCTTTAAAAGTATTGCAGAGGTTGTAGCATGAAAATGTGTCAGTAAAGAAAAGGACTATTTAAGTGATGAACTACAAGGCTGAGGGCAAGTTTCACTTTTTCTTTCTGATATGCAGCATTATTGTTGTACAAATAATAACCTGCACACCAGAGTGTGCTTAGGGCTGAAATGGGTGTTTGACAGGTTTGTTCTGGTGCTTTAAGTCTGTCCTTCCTTGCAGAGCAGTCCTGTGAGAGCCTTTTATTGGGTTCACAGTGGCGGGATTTTCTGTCCTAATTGGAGGGATTTTTCTCAAGAAAGTCTGCAAATGTCTGCTGCTAAATTTGGTGCTATTTCTGTCCAGTTAATTTTTTAATGATGCCTACACTTGGTAGTAGGACATCACTTGCACAGACAGCAGGATACATTCAGTCCTTAATTAATTTTGAAGGAGGTAGAGTAACTCCACATTATGTGTTTGTATTCTAATCTATCATTGTACTGGTTCTTTGAAAATCTGATTACTAAGTAGCTTGGTAAATTGAATCAAATAAGAAGTATCTTCTAATGCTAATGCAGTAAATAGCATTCAGTTGTTAAGTGATTAATGTAGAACTTCCAAACCTGGGTAAATAGCAGCACTGGGAAAAGTATAAATCTCTGATTTAAGTGTATTTAAATCAATACAGCCTGGATTCACTCGTACAGCATTTTCTAGTACATAAATCTAAACAACATTAGCGAATCTTTTTGATTTATGCTTCAAAAGTGGATCAATTTCTCATTTATTTGTTATTAATAATTGTATAATTAAGACCAGACCTGCACAATATCATAGTGCAGTAGGCAGGCCAGGACTCTTGGCTTCCTAGTGAGTCATTTAATGGGTTTCAAACTTTAGACACAAGATAACATGCAGAAAACAGGTGTTGCCTTCTCTGGAAAAAGGGAACAGCTGCCTCTGCATAATTCCAGCTTCTATTTCTCATAATTGTACAAATCTGCTTTGAATTTTCTGTGAAATGAATGGCAATCTTAAAATCAGCTGCTCCATTTTATAGATCCTGTGTGGTAGATTTTTAACAGCCTGGGCCACAGAAGCACTAGTTGAGAGAGGGAGAGCAAAATTCTGTTTTCAGGCCCTGGCTTATGGCTCTTGGAGCATCTGTGAGCACAGCCTGGGCCGTTTGTGGCAGCAGAGTTGTTGCTCCCTCTGGAATCCTCCCTTGCTCTCCAAGTCAGGATTTTCAGGGTTGGGATGGAGGTTTGTTTTGGTTTTTTCTTCTCCTTTCCTCTCCTTTGTCACCTCAGGCAGTTTTCCTCCAGTCCTTTTCCCACCTCTCCCCTAAGGAAAGTTTCCCAGGAGGAACTAATCTGTTCCAAATATAGGTGTTGGTCATGTTGTCCATCTTTTGCCTCAGGACTCATCTACAGGCTCTCAGATAATGGTGAGTTAGTTCTCTATTGGTTTGGGTGTCTGACTCGCCAAAGTCCAAGAACTGTGTGTGGATTGTGGTCCTGAAGAACTGAGCAGTAGCTGGATGCAGTAATTCTCTTTTAGTTATACCCATAGTTTGTGTTAATGTAATGGTAAGATAATTTTGATTGACATCTTTCTGCTTAAGGTGTAAACATTCTCCCCTTTCATCCTAACAGAGGAACATCTGTAACTTTGAGTGTTTTTGGTTGGTGGGGAGAGTCGGTGTTTGTTCTAATCACAGGAGCCCTGAGTTGATGGTGCTCATATAAATATGTTTGTGTACTTGAGGTGAAAAACAGCTGGAAAAAGCTCTTGCTGTGGCAAGTGTTTTATTTGAGTCTTCGAAGTTGTGGTTTTCTAGGAAATGTCCTGACTTCTCTCAGAAAAAAAACAAAGCACTTCCACATCCCAGGAAAGTTTGCCTCACCGTTATTCCAGGGGGGCAGGACTGTCCTACAGACTGTTGTGTTCATTGGTCTGTTCTTCCCCTTGAGCCATGGGGGGAGTCGCTGCATAAGCTGCTGTACCAGAGTTGGTTTGCGTTTTTTCTCATGCAGCTCCTTCTGTAATAGATTTTTTTGAAATAACATGAGCTTTAGACAAAACTTGGGTCTCCCAAAAGAAAAACAAGTGGATTTGTAGGTTCCCTTTAAGTAGCCAGTGCTGCTTCTGAGGGGGATATTACTAGTCTAGCCTTTTTGTAGTAATGGTAATTGTTTAATGCAGAGCTTCTTTTATGCATTTTCCCCCCTTCCTGATATTTCCTCTCTCTAGGGAGGATTATCCCTATAATCAGTTTAATGGAATATTTGATAAATAGCATAGAAAATAACCTGCTGCTGTGCTTCCTCTGGGCATGTGTACAGGCATAAAGGGGAGTTTTCACATAAAGTTAAAGCAACTTCTGAGGAGAAGTGGAGCTTTGCTTGGAACTAGATGTTGGGAGTTAAACCGAGGTACAGCCTGGAGATTTTGGAATGACTTGCAACAAACCTCACTGGGAATTCAGCACAAGATTTTGACTGCCAGGTTAGGGGTAAAGTCATAATCATAGAAAAAATAAGGTGGATCTTGTCCACAACCAGGGATACTCCTAAGGCCTGGGCAGGAATTCTGTTGAGGTATTGGTGAACAGAAGCTTGTTTGAGATATAATTTTTCATTTTACCTCTCCACTGACAGTGTGTCCACTTTGTGTGTTGAACATGGATTTTTTTTATCCCCCACCCTTCTAATCCAATTTCTTGCCCTTAGTTTGATATTAGTTATTTTAACAGCTGTTCCTGGGGTCTTTTACAACAATTATATTAATGATAACTTTAACACAGAACAAAAAATCACCTTCTGTCTTTTACCTTCTTTTTAAAAGAAAAAGACTGGATTTCTTCCATCATGGGCAGAGCAAAGCTTCCTATCTCCATCTACACTGCCCACAAGAAGGAGATGGAACTCTTGATGCCTATTAGAGAAATTGGATTGAGTAGATCCTGTTCCTGTTCCCAGAAATATCTCTACTCATTACAGGTCAATTGAGTGGGTTTCCATATGATGATTTTCAAGTCAGAACCTGACACAAAGGACCCGGTGGTTTTCCATGTGTCAGGATTCAGGAGGCTGCCATCATGAACCTCAGGAATGGCTTTGCTGGATGAGGTTTTTTTCTGTCTTGTCACAGGTTGTGCAAAAGAAAGCAGTAAGAGCACAGCACTGACCTTTTTATGATGTGCTGACTGACAAGCATGTGCCTATGCAGTACTAGACTTCACTCACAGCTCATAATTACCATTTTCCCTCTGAAATGGGGAGAATAGTTGCAGAGACAACGTGGTTACAACTTTTCAGAAAGAGAATTACTGGACTTTTAAGATGAGTGGTGGGTGTATAGTGTTACTAATCTGATGAACAGGAGGAAAAACATACATTTCAGCACTAAGTGCTCAGATGGGGACAGCAGCCCTGAGGGTGAAGAAGCTAAGTGTGGCATATTATCCTCCACTTGTACATGCAAGTCCTTGTACTTCCTCTCTATGCCTATTTTTGTCACCTCTAAAATATAGTAAAATTAAAAGGCTTTTTTCACAAGATCTGTTGTGAGCTGTTTGAACTTTTAATATTACAAGTAATGCTCAGTCCTTTCACTGTTCAGATAATTTTAGGGCAGAGGTATCATGTCCCTGTTATTAAAATCTGCAGATTTTATGTTGGTCGGTATTGCAGTCCAGTCTACGGCCAGTGCTGGGATTTGGTGTCAGTCAATCACTTTGACTAGAACCAATTTCCTCCCCAGAGAGCAGAGCAGCTCCTTGAGGAGCCTTCTTGCTTTTTTTTCTCCTTTTTTCTGTCCTTCACAGGACACAGTAAATTAACATCCAACTATCTGGGGAGGTGAAAGAGCTGAGATTCATAAGGATGGTCTATGATTTGCCCCCCCGCTCAGACTGAAGCACATAAAATTCCTGAAGTCTTTTTTAATCCAATCTGTGCCATTTTAGAAACTAGAACCAGATTATCTCAGCTATGAAAATTGCCTGGATTAGAGGAAACTTCAGGGACTGTTACCCAAGTACTTATAACTCACAGTTGTGTGTCACAAACACAGGGTTGCATTATCAATTACAGTGAATCTGTGGCTGTTATTATTTAAAAAATCAGGTAAGCAAAGATTCATTTTTCTATTAAGTGTGTTTTACTCTTAATTTGAAACATTTATTCGTGGATGCACATATGGTGATTCCAGTTGACTCGAAATAGCCACATTCTGTGAACCCAAAAACTAGATATTTATGTGTGAATTGAAACTATACAGCTTTTCCTCAGCTCTCTCCCTTTCCCTGTAGGTTACATAGCACCAAATCTGCAGCTTTAAATCTGTCTGCAAGGAAAAATCTGTCCAGAACAAGTTCTAAGCTGATTTGCAGTTAGGTTGGTGTAGGAAATATAAGGACATTTTTCCTGTGCATCAGTTTTCTGGATTGGCATAGACAGGCAATATGTTTGCAGCAGGAGTTTTAATAACTGAGGATGCTGAGACTGTTTGAAAATGGTGTTGCAAAAGGACAGGAGCTCTTAGTGAATCTGATGGGATTAAAGGAAAAACTTCAAGATGTTAATTGCAGTTACTATGTTTGTGACTTGTGTAGGGAGTAGCAATTAAATTACACTTAATTTCCAATATTATAATTGCAACTGGACATACATGTTTTGAGTTTTGATGATTTTTTTTCTGTCTTCAGCATGTAATAGTTTTGAACACTTATCTAAATACAGTACAAATGATATATCAGGCAACAAAATGAAACAGCATCTCTCTTCAAGTTCTGCTTACATTGAGGGTTGTTAACCTGAACTTCTTCATAAATCTTAGTATCTGCATCTGGATTGTCTGGGAAAACCATGTTGGAGTTACCTTTGCTTTGCCATGAGAGGTGTGCCCTTGCCTTCCACCTCAAACGCTGCCTTGGGCGTGGGGGGGTTACTTCTTTCTCAGAGAAGTAAATCTGAAAAAAAGGGGGAAGATGGAACATTATCAGTTTTGTAAAACTGTGTAAATCCTCATCTGATGGCAGTTATTTTGCTGAGTAAAATAAAACTGTCTTCTGTAATTCAAGTTGCCTAAAATATGAATTATGTAGATTATTAACTACAACAAAGAGAAAATCGCTGTTACACTGACAGGGGTTTGGGAGCTTCCATTCCCTGTCACTCCCCCACACCCGCTGAACTGCGGATTTCTGCCTCTTTGGGAAGATACCTGCTTGTTTATAGGAACAGTGTCACCAAGAATGCCAGCAAAATGTTTATTATGACTATTGTTACCTCTATAATGTCTGGAGTTCTAGGGAAAACTGTCACTGCTGCTCGATAGGACAAGTAAAATGCGTGTGACAAAAGCTGATTTCTTCTATGGCTTCTTATTTTTTATTTTCTTCCTTAAAATTACTATTTAAGCTTTTCGGTGTCACCAAGTTCCCTCTCCCCTCCCACCCCGAGTAGAAGTGTAATGTATTTCCTTTGTTGGTTTTCAGGCATTCAAAAGGGATGTTCCTGCTGATTCAAGACCACATAGTTCTGTCCAGGACTCTACACTGGGGATAGGGACATGGGACTCCTCCTGCCAGATTCCAGATGGTTCATTCCAACTGACATCCTGGTTGACAACTGTGAAAAGGAACTTCGGATTATTCTATTTTATCTTCGTGGAAGACCTCAATCCCCAAACTGTAGGACATATCAGGTACTAAACCAGATAGTAAGACTTTTCTGCAATGTTCTTTGATTGTTATTTGTTTCCTATGAATGATTTTAAGCATTCAGATCTTACTCTTTATTTCTTTGAAGAAATGGGAAATTCTTGGTTTTACTTGCACAGTAGCTGAGTAATGACAAGAATTTGTGTTTCTTGTTTTCTAGGGAAAATTTGGGGTGATTCTGTTACAACATTTAGTCATATTTTATAGAGTTTTAAAAATTACTATTATTATAAATTATAATTGTTGATAATAGTTATTATTTTAATTACCAAATCTGTCTCTTTCTTTGTTGCTTTTGAGAAAATGCTTAATTTTATTAAGACTAATTTTGCTATATTTAGTACATAAGATACTGACTGCACAAGTTCTGAATGCAGGAACTATCTGGCAACAATAACACTTAAAAGTTTTAATGAAATTTATGATTTTTTGCACACTTGGGAAATTATGATTCATCTAATTACTTTCAACCCTCTTAAAATAAATCTATGTGTAATTCTCTTTTCCTTTCAGAAAATCTTCCCTTGTTTCTGTTGGAACCTAGTTTATTTTTAAAATAGAGAAAGAAAAATCTGTGAGTGCTATCCAATAGTGCAGCCCTTAGTTCTTGTTTGTAGAGATGTTTGCTCTTAAAACCTCTTGATAAAAGTGGTTAAAAAGATATCACTTCCTCTAATACAAGACAGGAAAAAGATCCTTTTTGCAACAAAATCCTGTTTATTTTGGGGAGCTGTTTAGGTATGGGTGGGGTTTTTTGATTCATTTTCAATGACTCAATGATCCACTTTTTCTTTGTCCTAAAGGTTCCATATTTCTTGTAGAATTTTAAAATAACCTTTTCTAATGAGGATGTCTGATATTCTCACTGTAAAAGATGAAACTGATGCAATGAAGGGTTCAGAAGCTGAATTTAAAGACACAGACCCAGTTGAAAACCTTCTAAAATCAGGAAGTCAGGAGCAGATTCCAGCAGAGAAGGATGAGAATTGTCCTGATAACAAGAACAGTATGCCGGTAAGGAGCTCTTCGCTTCATTTTTCACTAGTGTATCATGTTAAATAAATCTGTGTCTTGTTCTTCTCCATTCTCTTCATCCTCTAAGGTGTTTTTTTGGTACAGGGTAGAAAAGCCTGGCTGGTGTTAGGGAAGCAAGTGGGATGATTATTGCTTCCTCTCCCCTCCTGTAAAGATGAGTCAGACATTTTTAAGAATACCTTCTCTTTTCCTCTGTTCTTCACTGCTTGACAGCTTTGCTACATGGCTTTTAAGTAGGAAAGACAGTCCTCATGATTCATATAAAGAATGGCCTTTGCAGGTGGGAGATGGACCTGTAAAGAAGTCACAGCATCACATTTCAAGTGAGAAGGAGCTGAGGCAAATAGTGTGAAAACACCTTGTCTTAAAGGAGAACACCCTGATAAGGGTGGGTGGGGAATTTGTGGCAGCAGATTTGATACCTCTGAGGTTTGGTTCAGTGTTTATGCTCCTGAGTCCTGGGAGATGGGTCTCTTTCCCATGGGACAAGGTAGCTCACTCCTGGCTGAGGCTCCCACCTGCTCCCTGAGGACTGTAAGCAGCTCAGATGAAGAGGAGTTCAGGAAAGCAGCTAAAAATTTCTGACACAACCTAGAAAACGGACCAGATTCCTAAAAGAAAGCACAGAAGTTTGTGTTTTACAAGAATCTAGTTTTCTATAGGAATTTTGTGTCTGTGGGTTAAGACTGAACAATTTTCTGTTAAAAATCCTGACTGGGAAATGGGAGATTCTCTTGTGGGTTGCAAAACCAGGACAGCACTTATTAGATTTTTGTTATTGAGAATTGAGTAAAAGGTTCTTTGGGGAGTAGTTTTGTTCAAGACTAACAATTCAATACTCCACTGAGTGAAGTAAACTTTATCTGTATGTTGTATTGTTTCCAAATAAATCTTGTAGATCCCTGAAATAACAATAGTTTTACACTTTAATATCTGCTGGCTTTATTAAGGCTGACATCAGTGTAAATAGATAACTTTATGGAAAAAAATAAATCCTTGAAACGAAATAGTTCTCCTGAAACATAAGAAATAACTGCTACTGAAAAGCTGGTGGCATTATGGCTGAGCTGGTATTTCCTTTAATCAATGCAGTATCTCAGTAGCAAGCCTTAAAAATTAATTTAAGGTTTATTTATTTTCATACAGTTCAGTAATATGGAAAAATCTCTTTCACGTTTCCTCATTTAACAAATCTCATTCAACAAATTGTGGTGTGGAAACTTGTATGAGACTCAAGTGGCAGATAAAAAATAAACCCCCCTGTCAGGGAGTCCAGAGGAATGAACCTGTTGGAGCTGCCAGGGGTGTGGGTTTGGCAGGGGGGGTGATTGCTTGGGGTGCTGCCCAGGATTGAGGGCTGGTGGCTGGAACAATTATCTCCATTACCCAGAAGGAACTGAGTAACTGTGCTGGAGGCTGTTTGATGGCCACAGCTTCGCTGGCATCTGTGCTCAGTGCTGGCCTGAGCGTGGTGTCCAGGAGTCTCCACTACAATTGGAACATTCCTGTTACCTCAGCAGTGTCATTAAAAGCGGAGTTTGGAGGCTGAGGGGGCAGATTTCCAGAGTGGAAGACAGGCAGTTACCAAGTGGAACCTTGCTAATGGGAGCAAGCCCTTTGCAACAGGGGAAATCAGGAGATTTCACAGCACTTGTTCTGTGGTAGCCTCTGGTGCAAATATACGTGTCATGTGTTTGAGGAGTTCTCATTGAAAGCATGTTTTATACTAAAATACAAACATTTTGGATTGTTCATAGTAAAAAATCCTTGTGGAACAGTGGAGCAATCAGCACGCTTTTACCTAATGGATGATTAAATAGTTTGATGAAATTTCACAGAACACACTCCTTGTCATTAAGTGCAGGTTATAAAGTATTTGCTGAGAAATGTTAGAGAACATTATCAGAAGCTTATTGGAATTTGTTGTGTTCTTCTGTTTGCTAATTGAGTGTATTAGAGGATGGGTTGGGGGAGGGAGTTGGATGGGATTTGGGTTTGGCTTTCCTCCCTAGCAGTAGAATAGGTTTAATACCTATTGGCAAACTACAGTAATTCTCCTGAGTGCAGTTATCACTTGATTTCTGACTCTTCACAGCCAAGGAAGAAACAGGTTGTGATTTTTCCTCTGTCTAAACTTAACGTGGTTTGAGTTCAAGTATGTTTCTGGATCTTCACGGTTCAGAAACTGGTGATTATGTTTTGAAATCTAATTGTGGTTCTAAATTCCAGATTATTTTGAGAGGTTGGGCATTAATAACTGATTTGCTGTTGGGGATGCTGTTGGAGGTACAATGTGAATGAGAAAAGTATCTAATCAGAGGACGTGGCCAGCACTCCCAATTTCTTTAAGCAGTGCAAAAGTAGTATAATTGATACAGAGATTTCTGGATTGTCATATCTGAATTGAGGTTCAAGTGTCATTTAAATGACACTGGAAACAAGAGGCACATGAACATGCACAGCAGCACTGTGGTAGTTTTTGGGATCAGGAAGGTTTTGGTTCACCAGTCACTGTTGTCTCCCACATGTTAATCTTATCCAGGTCAAGTGACAACACACTAATTTGGAATTAGCTGGAATGCAGAGTCTGAAGTATGTTGCCTTTGTCCTTGGGTGGTGGGAAGGCAATACTATAAGGGCTGTCAGGAAATATTGACAACACATTAAAGATCTGAATTTATCTTGCAAGATAGTCCCTTATGGTTCTTATTATTAGGAACATTTCTTTTATTAAACCATAAAAGCCTTGTGGAAGGATGGAGGCTGGAGCATGAATACAGAGCTGTGTGCATCTCCTGTATGAGATAGGCAAGGCAAATGTTGTATTAAGGAGTGTAATTCTGATTTTGTTTTATGCTAATTACACAGATATCTCTGTCCTTTGGGGGAATTAGGTTAATTTTTTTACTTGGCAACTTGACATCTCTCTTTCTACAAGTTTCTTCCCTCCTTACTGGCACAAACCTTGGGTGCTCTCTCTCTTTCACAGCTTGAGTTCTCTGAAGCCTTTCTTTGCCTCCTCCCCAGCTCTTTTGGCCTTGGCAGGATTTACCTTTCTTTGTCTCCAAAATACGTGACATAATACTTTTAAATAGGTAAATGATCAGGTAGATTCTCTACTTTTGCACTGCCTCCATGTCCAATGGTGAAGCTATTTTTCCATCCGTCACCCTCTGCTGTTTCATGGAAAATTGCTGTCACTGCTCACTGATGGAGGACAGCA
Source organism: Neopelma chrysocephalum (assembly GCF_003984885.1). Taxonomy (NCBI): domain Eukaryota; kingdom Metazoa; phylum Chordata; class Aves; order Passeriformes; family Pipridae; genus Neopelma; species Neopelma chrysocephalum. Next base: position 6,544,486 of record NW_020897767.1, on the reverse strand, counting down.
AGTAGCCAGAGCCCACACTGTTCCTTCCTTCAGTGGTACAGAGCTGTCTGTGGTGCTCAGGACTGTAGTCCTTAAGTGGACTTAAAACTGAGACCTAATTGAGCAGAAAGGGGAAAAGCTGAGTGTCCTCAGAACACCCTTTGTTCAGGTTTGTCGTGTTGTGCCTGTCCTCAGAAATGTCCAAATGGTACTTCAGAAATAGGGCTCCTTCACAAAGCCTTTCACACGTCTGAGTTTGCCATCTTGTGCCTGCCCTGTTTTTATGCAGCTTGTTTAGACAGCATGGGGATGATGGAGGAAGATCTGTAACAGCTCCACATCTTTCCTTTGCATTTAATTATGTGTGATCTGGTGAGGTCATTAGGGCAAAAATAAAGTAGGCAAATACTCCTACTGAAAGCCTGGATGTATATGATTACATGTGTTTGGTAAATGCTATCTTATTTCCCTTTTTATCGTGCAGTTGGAAATGGAGCATAATAGTTGGTCTTAAAAGTGGTTGTGTTTTTGTGGTTTTTTTTAAAAGACAAGAACCTAATCATTATTTTCATTATGCAATTATTTGGAATACTTGCTTTTAAACACTGTCTTGAAATCATGCCCATAATGACTATAAATAGGGCTTTCATTAACACAGTGTTTTCTCAAGGCAGTAGAAGTCTTTGAGAGCTGCAAATATGAAGAAATTGGTAATTTGCACTCACCAAGGATTGCATGTTCTAAATTAGCTATAAATTCTTTTTCACAAGTGGGGAACATAAAGATGCTCTGCAGGAGCAAAACCTAGTAAATGCAGAGAAATTAGGACAGAACTAAAATTCATGGGCCTGAAAAGAGAGAAAATGTTCATTAACAGCTACAACGTGCATTGGCTGCCTATTGTCCTGGAATTCCGGTCGAAATGGTGTCATCCTCTGTCCAAGAAAGGCATCACTGGATTGTGCCCAGTTATCTTCATGTTTTGAGGGTGCAGTGACAGGACAGGACTTTAGGGTTTGTACCTGCAGGCCCAGGCCTCTCACCATCAGCCTGTTCCCTGTGAGCTGTCCCAGCAGTCTGGCTATTTATTATTCCAGTGCTTCTTACCCAACCAGTGTGTGGTGCTCATTGGTCACAGTTACAGCTGGATGTGGAGGCTTTGCATTTCATGTTTTGGCATCCTGAAAGTCACACAGGAAAGCCAGGAATCCAGACCTGTCACAGGAGTGTTGGACAAGTTTGGATATGATGGGTGGGATGAAACTTGTCTCATGTGGAACGTTGAGGTTTGAGTCATTTCAGTCAAGGGAGAATCTCCCTCCTACAGTGGCCCCCTGGTGTTGTTAATGTTGGTTTAGTCCCTAAAAATTGTCAGGTCCTCATGAAACTGAGCATCAGAGTATTCCAGTACCTTAGTTTACTGCCCTGAATATCCTATATTGCCTTATTCTCCATAGGTTGCAAACACCTGTCATTAAAAAATTGACAGTGTGGGTGTTGGCTTTCCAGCCTGGAAACACAACTGTAATTCCCCAAGGAAAGCAGAAGATGAGACACAACATATGTAAAACACTTTAGGGAATGTACAACCAAACTTGTCCTGTTGTCATTGAAATATAAAACCCACATTAATTTAAAACATTCTTACGAAGAATTCAGATTTGATACCGGATCATTTCGATATCTCGATTAAATTTTGAGACATTTGCTTCACTTTGTGTGGTGTGAAACTGAAGTTTTGGCTGCAGTGGATTCCTGAGACTTGACTGAGGTAAAGTGAGGAGAGATCCGTGCTTTGTACAGATCTTGACTGAATTTAATTACAATATGGTTTCTCCTTTCCAGCAGCAATCTCTTCTCTGCTGTTTTTTTTAATGACTCTTAAAAATAACTGAAATGTGTGACTTATCTAATTAGTGAGCAGTAGCTTGTGTGTCAAGTTCTGGTTAACAGTATTGGGAATTCTCTTTGGCTGGTTTAAAGTGTCTGATACCCTGTATAACTAAGTTGGTTTCTCTCCCCTGTGCCCCCTCAAATGTTGGATCTGGGGTGTTTGCTTTCATATATTCTTTTGGGTTATATACTGGCTTCAAATCTTCCTAAATTTTGCAAAAGATGAACAATTGTCCAAGTGTGGATTCCTTTACTTCTGGACAGTGAACTGAGGACTCTGCTGGTAGTCCTGGTGTGATTTTTGAGTTTATGCTATTGGATTTAAATGCACCTCAGCTAATCGAGGCTGCAGTTATCCAGAGGAGGTTGGGAAATCATCCAGTTCTGGAAAGTTCAGTAGCTTGGTGTAACAGGAACTCTGTGAGGGATGCACAGAGTGCCAGCTTCCAGGATGCAGGGAGTGCTTTCAGCTGGGATGATGGAAAGGAAAATAGGATTTTGCAGGTAACAGCAAAACTCCAAACCTCTATATGGTTCCAGGTATGGAAACAGCAAAACTCAGAGTCTGACTTGTTCCAGGTCTGGAAGCATTTGAACTGTCTCTGCTGCTCAAAATCCCAGCAAGCTTCCTTTGAAAAGCTGCTGATGAGTTCAGTTAGTTTTCAGTGCAGCTATTTAAAATGCTGTTACACAGTGAAATGAGCTGAAATGAGCTTCCCTTCTGCTGCTCCTCAGCTGAGCTGCTGCAACACCCAAAATAGACATTTGGGACTTGAGGAAAATGAGGGAAGAAGCGGCTCTGCCTTACGTGCAGAGCTCTCTGCTGGAGGCCAGGTGTGCTCTTTAAGCAACACGTTCATCCTGCTAAGAGGCTCAGGCACTTGATAGACATCTCCTGAGGAGGGCTGGCTTCAGGGAGCTTTCCAATGGAGTTTCTATTTAGTTTCCTTCTGAAAGGATGAAATATTGTCCATTAAACAACATTTGAAATTATATTACCAATATTCTTTTCTCCTTACAAATATTAGGCCTGTGCTCTCTAAAACGAGTTCTATTAAAGGCTTCTCTATTCCTGAGTTTTAGTTCTCCAGGGAAACCAGTACTTAAATTATGTGATGCCACTCTAAGTGCTTCTATTCCTGTGTCACTGGCACAGAGGGTTGGGTTAGTTTTAACTGTGCAGCTAACAGATTGTTAAATGCTTTTGTTAGTTCAAATGTACCTTTCAGTCATACATCCTGTAGTAAAAGTCTGGTAATCTTTTCTTTTTTAAGGAACAGTAGTTATAGAAGGAGGGCTCTGAGAGGAAAAAGAGCAGATTAATGCATAATAAGGTACTAAAATGGCTCCGGGAGGAGAAAAAGCATATTAATGTATAGTAAGTTATTAAATGAAAGGCAAAAAATGACCAGTGGCTCATTTTAAAATATACTTTTATAGGTCCCAAGATAAAAGATAAAAACGCAACGTGTTTTAAGCTGCTTATGGTGGGTCATCAGCTGGTACCTGTTCCCTGGTAGAGGCAATGCTTTTTTTTTTTTTTTAAATGATCATTTCTCCAGGTAGGTTTCAGGAATAGAAAGAAAATTTATAAAAAGCATGTGATGTTGCCAAGGAAATTAGGACACAGGAATTTAAAATGTGGGAGCAGGCTGAGAGAGCGAACTGCCCGGATCCTGCTGAAGCAGAGTAATGCTTTCTTCCTGCTCTAGTCCTCATCAATGGAGAAGGGAAATCAAGGACGGGCCCAAAGAAAGTGGGAGAGGGTGTAATCCTGCAGGCCAAAGCACCTGCTGTTCCTGTCACAGAATTCTCAGTGATAACTGTCAAAGCTTTCTCTTGTACAGACTTTTGTTACCACACCTGTCGGTTGAGTTTAACCCACCCTTCTCTGTTGTGTTGTCCAGCGGCCCCTGCAGTCCTTTGGACAGGCAGCAAAGAGGTCCAAGGTACAGTAGCCCTGTGTTGGCATGCAGAGGGAGCCCTTCATGCTTGGGGAGCTTTGTTACTTTGTGGAAAGTGCCTTTAGTTTTATTTTCTGGCATCGTAGCTTTGTTTTATTCTGTTGGGTTTTTGTCGTGCCTAGTTGTCTGCTTTTGTGATTTGCCTTCATATTTTTAGTGGCTTTTTATTGTTATGGAGAGAAACACTTTTCCCAAACACTTTTATTTACTTTTCATTAGATGTGCTCTATTGTGCTGGTAGTGCCTTCAAAAGCTGCAATTGCTTGGGTGTTTTCATCCTAAAAGAATTATTTATTCTATTGAAAACATTAAAAATGCAGTTTTCAGCCATTTTGTTTTACATAAAATGAATGGAAAAATAACGGCTTATGGTGTATTTATATAACTTTTTATGAGCCATAGTTTTTAATTTTACATACTTTCCTTCAGTCAAACACAAAGTTAAAGTTAGTTCGGAGCCTTGCTGTATGTGAAGAGTATCCACCACCTCCCACAGCTGAAATATCACAGGACCTCCAGGTAAAAACCACATTACTGAAGTTTCTGAAACAATTTCAAGTAACTTGTTCAAAAGAAAATCTTTTGGGTATTCTTTAAATATGTGGGCACCACCTGGTTTTAATTTTTTTTTCATACAGCTCTAATAGAGGTGATCATGTCAGATGAAGAATTTGCTGCTTTTATGTTTTGCCGACTGTGCTGGTTGATATGTGGGGACAGGAAGAGGGGATTTGTTAGTTTAACTTTTTAGTCTTATAGTGCATTTGAAGGGCTCTTACCTGCTCAAGTGCTGTCTGCAATCAGTAAGCCAGAAACATTGTGATTAGTATGGAGCACAATTTATCAGCTTTTTGTATTTAGGAAATTGAAACAGTTGTAAGTTCTGGTGCTGTAGCTGAATTCCTGCATGTCAGCCACAGTTGCTGGTGGCTGTGTAACACCTGCCTGAGGTGTGTCTGAAGACTAATATATTAGGATGATGTAACACACCTAAAGAAGTTCTTACATGCTGAACAAAATATGTAAAAATACTTGAGAGAATTTAAACAAAATCCAATTTACCTGACTTTACCTTTATGCAAGTCTGGATCTTCAGAGCAAAATCCTTTTACTGGCTTTAGGTTGTATGTATGAATGAGGCCATTAAAGTGCTGCTGTTTTTTCACACCTGTCAAAACTGAAATGATCCTTTGCTGTTATTGAGAAGCTTCTAAACTCTCTTTTTGTGAAAACTCACTTTTGTTAAGAAGGAACCAGTAGAATAGCAGGTGTGAAGAGGTTTTGCTGGGGGAGTGGTTAATTCATTTCTGGGAAAGGATAGGCATTGAGAACTCATGTAGGTGTTTGTCAAGGTAGTTAAAATTCTTTTAGGATTGAAGCACAGAGTATCTAGATTTGTTTTTTTTTTTTCTTGGGGAAGATGAAAAAATAGTATTTTTGTAGGCCTTCAGTAATATACCACAATTTGAAGAGTTGAGTAGGGAAATTAAGAAACCAGGCCTGCTAATTTGATGAAAATCTTAAGTCATAGATTGGAACAGGCTGCAGAGCAAGAGATTAAAAGCCAACAGAAAAGCTAATGCTATTTACAATGACTTACATCCCTGTTGCAATGTTTTATGTAAGATAATAGGCTGAGGGATGTAGCTGGGGCTGAATTGTTTAGTCTGAAGCAGTGCGGTTTAACTTTTCCAGTCACAGTAGCCAATTACAAGAAGACAGAACCCTGATTTGGTGGATGGTTCATCCAGGGTGTATTTCAAACATGAGGCATTAGGCTTTTCCAGCCTCCAGCACTATGCAGGACTATGCATTGAGTGGTTTAAAATCAGACATTTGTAATAAGTGTTCTCTGCAGATGGCATTTGTCACCAAGTCCTCTGGGAATCTGTCCTTGGCTGTGCACTGCCAGGTGGTTGTGGAAAGGAATTATTGTGGAAGTAGGAGGGAGGTAAAGGCCTGTTCTGCAGAATGAATTGAATTGTGATAATGTAAGATGGTACAAAAGGAATCCATAAAGCAAATTGCCTGTTCAGAAACAGAATTAGATCTAACTGTGAGTTTTCTTTAGAAGCAGTAATCTGGAAGAAATGGCTTATGAATCCCAATAGCTGTGCAAGTGATTGTGAGAACAAATTTAGTTCTCTATAGAGTGGAGAAATGCTTGTTGGAGGGTTAGAATGGGAATTTGTTACAAGTTCTGATGCTGGAGTGCACATCCTATGGGACACAAGTCTTACATGCCCTCTGTAACAACCCACACAGGCAATTTCTTCACCCGTTTTGCCTTGTTTCCCAAACAATCTTTGGGAAGGCATGGAAGAGTCCTTCCATAAGCACCAGTCGGCTGCTGGCTGCCTCAAGCCCCCCAGTCTGAGGCACAACATTAGTTGTGCTTGGGACGTGTGAGGGATGCAGTGGCTCAGAGAAGGGAGACAGCCCTCCCTGGCAGCAGGGAAGTCACCTCTGTGATGCTTCCCCTTGCTGGAAGAGTCACTGCTCTGTTGTAATCAGAGGTTGCAACTGAAAAGTGGCTCCCAGCTTTGTGTTAATACTTAAAATGGATTTTAAGACGCAGAGAAAAAAAAAAACATGTTGATGTTGCTGATGATATTTGAAGAATCCCAATTTTTGATTATTAGAAAGTGTAGCCTTGATAGGATGAAAAATGCATATGGTCAACTAGGAACTGGTGTGAGTTTTGGGATAACTTTGTAGTTGTGCCTGTGACTGTCCACCAGTCAGCCCTTCCACCCCAGTGTGTGCAGCAGCTCCAGCGGGGTGAAGTTCTAACACAGGTGTGTGTAGAAGTCACTTTAGCAAGAACCTGCTGCCATTGCTGGCTGCTCCTGTTTTAAGGCTGTGATGGCAGACAGAGCAAAGGAACTCTCTGGAGCAGATCAATCTGTTTTTCTGATACACGAGTTTGTATTTTCCTGAGTAATTGCAACAGGACACAAGATACTGTTCCTCGCTGAGAAACCCAGGTAAGAGCCTCACAAATTGTTAATCCTTGTTAAAAAGCACTGGCAGTCCTTTAGTTAAAGGTGCTGTGAAAGTACAAGCTTATACATTTATTGTGAGAGGAAGAATGAAACTGATACATTTGATCTTTTATCTTTGTAAATACAGTATCTATTCTCTTGCCATCCCTTGCCTAAATGTTGGGTTGTTCTGACTGTGCACTCCAGTAGGAAGTACAAGCACTAGCAAAGGATGATCCCTTTCAGTCCTTTTTAAGGAAGGGCTGTTTTCATATGAATTACAGTTATTAATGTGAGTGACCTTTTTTTATTTAGAAAAAAAAGACAACCTAAAGGAGGGTGAGTGGGAGGAGAAGACAAGGATCTGTCATGTTAGTTTCTATTGACTTGTGTAAATTCAGGTTGGTGTTGGCTTTGGAGATTGCTGGTAAAAAGCCAAGACCCTGGAACACAGGGCTTTGAGAAATATTCCATAATGTTTCCTGATTCTCACCTTTTTTCCAAAATGTGTTAAACTGAAAGAATTTATCAGGTTTTCATGGTTGGGGGGGGGTGTGCTTTGCTTTTTCTTGTTTAATCAAAATGTGGTGACAATATCCTCTGCTACAGTGAAGGCTTGGGATGGGTGATCTGATTCTGTTCAGTCCCAATGCCAGCAGAGACCTGCTGCAAGCAGGATGGGATTAGGAGAGTTTTATAGGGGAAGAGAAGTTAAAAGATTTCTCGGCAGCTTTGCAGTCAAGTAGGTCATATTTAATTAGATGCTACAGTTTTTATAGCATGAAATCACAAGAAAGTGCCCTTTGGTGCACAGTTCTGGTGTATCACACTTTGAAGTAGAACTGGTGTAGTAGCAGAACTGGCTGTTCAGATGGTGATTCCTTTTTTAGCTCCTGTTGGGGAAAGAAGTATGAAAATGATTACTTGCTGAGATCCTTTGACTGAACCATTGCTGTGTGCATTGACTGGAGATGAGTTTAGAACATGCACTCAATCAGTTTTCTAGTGAAGGAACATCAGACTATGAAAATTTCCCTAATTTACTGGTAGTTTTGTAGAGTGTTGTTGTAAAAGGGAGGATAACACGTAGATGGATGGTCAGGAATAATTTCTTAATAAGACAGAAACATGTTTGTTTTTCAAATAACAATTACACAGCTCCTGGGTGAACAGTGAGTGTAATGCACTTTGGAGTGACAATAAACTGCTCATTTGAATTATATTCAGGTTTATGAGGTAAGGAATGCTCAAGACTAGGAAAGAATTCCACAAGAGAGTTCCTTACTAGTGCCTGTGATGGTATTTATCAGGTGTGGTTATAGAGGATCTCACAAGCTGAGAAGTCTTCACACTGTGGTGCTGTGTTGGGGTGTTCATGAATTCCTAAGTTTAATTAGAACATTTAGTGTGGGGGAAAATCTCTCAAAGGGAGAGGTGGTAAAACTGTCAATGAATGTTTTTTCCTCATTGGAAGAAGTTGTTGCTCCAAAGCTGCAGATGGAAAGTCCTGCAGATGGAAAGTGCTGTTTGACCCCCGTGGGATCTGTGCAGGGTTCCCATTGTGCTGCACAGGCAGGAGTGGCTCAGGGTGGACATGTGGAACAGGCTCCAGCCTTGGAGAATCCGGACTATATTTAACTCTGGCCAGATTCCAGGGCTGAGGTCAAGCCTGTGCAATGACACAGGAGGAGAGAAGCTCAGAGCAAGTGCCTGGATGTGGGTGCGAAAGGGTTTGAAGGAAGAGCGAGATCTGCGTGGGAAAGGATCAGGTGCAGGGCAGGAGAGGGATGGGCGAGAATGGACGAGGGGCAGGATCTTTGCGTTGGGAAGGGTCGGATGTCCTCGGGATGGGAAGGTGACAGCATCCACTCAGCTGGCATCTGGGGGAGCAGAACTGACGTTTGAGGGAGTTCAGAGGTAACAGGGGAGTCTCTGGCAGGACTTTGCCAGTCCTGCTCTTGGAGTCACTCAGACACAGAGTCTCCATCGCTCCAAAGCTCCCCTGGCTTTGCTGTCTGAAGGACGTCAGCCCTTCACTGACAATCCTGGGAAAGAGTAAAGCAGGAAAAACAAACTGCAGTCTTTCACTACTCGGGGAACCATTATGTCACTAATTTCAAAGGGAAACTCTTTTTGCTGTGTTTGAGAAACAGGTTTTATGATGGTTCACCTGCTTGTATAAAACCAGGGATTTTGAGATGATTGCACACAAAGCTCCTCTGTCAAAATACACAGCAAGTTGAGGATGTAAGCCTTGATGACAGGTTTGCAAATTTTGCCTTGATATATTGTACTGGAAATATTTCCCCTATTTTTTGTGGATCTGGAAATGCTGGTCTGTCTTAGATTGAAACTTTTTTTTTTTTTTCCTTCTTGGTATAAACCAAATTGAAACTTGAAACAAGCTTTCATAGTAAAAAACAATGAATGGGGGGAAAAAGCATTGTGGATGATGCATTACTAAAACACAGGGGCTGTATAAAATTTATACACCTGAAAAACTGGAATCTTTTCTTATGTGTATGAATTAAGATAGTTTATATTCATTTTGCAATAGCATTTGGGGCCTGGAAGTGTGTGTAAATCTAAAATGTGTGTGGTCCTTTCTCTACCTTTTCTGTACTTTTTGATTTACTAATAAATAATTTTGTTGTGTGGTGACACAGAGCACATGTGGGATTAAAAAGAATATGAAGAAAATTTTTTTTCTTCATTGTTCTGCAGGTAATATAGTACAGAACAGTTCTTCTTCAGGTATTGCATGAAATGATTTGTGTGGTGACTGGTTTTTACTTTTGACAGGAGAAAATTCAGATCCAGTTGTCACAGTCCTTTGAAAAAGAAGAAAAACCTGCAAAAGATGAATCAGAAAAGGAAAAATCCAGTGATAAACTGTCCAGAAAAATGTTATCAAGAGGTTTGCTATCTGTCATTGTCCTTTTAAATGTACTGTGTAGATAAAGAACATATGGAAATGCAGTTCTGCTTCTGGGTCTGCATTGCAGAAACATTGTTTTGTTTTTTGGTGGGTTTTTTTGTGAAAATGAAGCAAATAGATCTCCCTTTGAGCTGGAGAAGGGAGTTGGTCCCAGAGGACACGGTGCTTTCAAGGCTCCATCAAACATATGCAATCCAGCAAATGCTTTTCCTTTCTCTCCTGCCTGGCTGTGCAGACCAGCAGCAAAGCTGTTGTGTTGCCTCAGTTGTGTCCAGGTGTTCCTTGGAAAACTGACTTTACCAGTTAGTGCAAGCTCCTGTCTTACTCCTAGACTTTGTTACAGGACTTGTGAAACCTCAGTGAGAATGGCACAGCCACCTTTGTACTGTTTCTGAGCTTTATTCAAAAGAAGTCCGTGTTCTCGTTTGTTTATTTTACTTCTGAGAGTATCAGAATTTTTTTACAAAGTTTTGGAGTGAGGGTGGAACTACATAAATAAAAAGGACAAGTATTGTGTTTCCACTTAGATATTATTGCATTCTGCATTGAAGATCTAGTCTATCTGCTGGAAATCTTTAGGTTTTAGTCTGAAAGAGAGCTAAATATCTTAGATCACACAGTGTAAAGGAAATACCTTTAAAGACAGACTTCTCTTTGGGACAGGGGGCACTTGTTCCCCTCCTGTCCTGCAGTTCCACATGACCTTCCTCATGTGGCATTTCAGTGCAGCTTGTCCCAGCTGGCAGCCAGGTATTCCTGAAATCAAAAGCACTGGGATGGAGAACTTCACCTGTATTTATAAATCTCAGTCTTGAAATGATGCCTTAAAAAACCCACAAATACCCCCCAGGTAATGATGAGGAGTTGAGAGCAAAGTGACAAAATGCCTGTGGTAGAGCTGTTCTAAATTCAACCAGTATCTCCTCTGGAGGTTCATTACTTCCCAATATAGGATGTGCTAAAATAGAAAATTATGGAATTTAAGCATCAGTCTTCTAGTAATTATAACTAAATCAGTGCTCAGTTGCAAATTAAGAAAATTAAATAATCATTGAATCTCAAAGTTATTTTACCAGGCATAGCATTTTTTTTTCTTCACCTCCTCAGAATCAAGAGTAATCCCAAACTATAAATGCTCAGACTGGGACCTAAGCATAAGTTTGAGTTGTGCCTAACTAAGCTAAGACTAGGTTAACACATAAGTAGTTCTTGCAAGAAATCTAGTTCCAAAAATACTGTTAAAACATCTGTTGGTTTGAGTTCTAGAACCTGGCACTTGAAGGTGCTCATGTAAGGGAAGATTTGGTGTTAAATCATTTCTTTCAGGGGCAGATTTTAGAGGATAGTGTGTAACTTCAAATACTTTCTGTCACTGAAACCTGAAAGGAGAGGAAGGTTGTGAGATTCATTTTGGAAAACATCTAAACATGACATTGAGAAAACAAAGCCCAACAGAACAAGGGTTTTTAGTGATATAAAACAACATTTTGTGAAGGTTAAACTGTCACATTCTGAGTTACAATATTTCTTTGGGCTACATCCAGTAGTTCTGTAGATTGGCTGCTGCTGGTCCACAGGTGTGAACACACCAGGACAATGTAGGATACTGAGGGAATGTAGAAGGCTGGTGGAAATCAGGTGTCTCAAGGTGATCTACTGCAATCTACAGCCAGTTGTTAAGAGATTAGCGGTGTCACTGAAGCTTTTCCTTCCCTATTATACTGGAATCAGGGGATAGTGGGTGGAAGTGTTTAATTTTGGGAATAATGTGCTTAACAGTTACATAGTATTGATCCAAATACATATTATGTTCAGCAATAATTGGAAAAAAGTTGTATTAGTGTTTCTTCAGAGTGTAATTTTGCTTTCTTCCCCCTCACCCTTAGATTCCAGCCAAGAATATACAGATTCCACTGGTATAGATCTTCACGAGTTTTTAGTAAATACATTAAAAAACAATCCCAGGTAAGAATCAGTAATGTCAACTTTCTTCATGTTTTTCTTTCTTCTTGTTGCCTGAGGTGTCACACTACCTGGTTTTTGTTTGTGGTTTTATTTTTTTCCCCTCTCACATGTCTAATACCACATGTCAGTTCTTCAGGAAGAGGTTTTGTTGCACAGGCCATCTCAAACACTGATCCACTGTAATTGGGGTGTTTTTTGAGCACAGGTTCAGGACATTGAAATATGCTTTTCATGTTTAATATGCAAATAATGTGTTCAGTCTGTGTGTGGTTCTCTCCCTGAAGGGACTCTAATGCAGTGTCTCTGGAACTTGTACTCTCTAAGCACCTGCTTGTTTGAGACCAAACTGCCTTCTCTGACTGTAATCTGTCTTGCACTGAATTTGTAGATAAAGGCATTGTTTTTAAGCTGTACTATATAACTATAGTTAGAGATCTTCACTCTGCACATCAGAAACCAAATCTGACCTCATCCAAGTCCACCGTTGGTTAGCAACAGAGTTTACCTGGCTCTGTGTTGAGGTTTGCAGTGTGTCACAGGCTGCCTTGGTTGTCCTTCCCCTCAGGGGGGTTTTGTACTGGGTTTGTGGCTGTACAAGGCCAGAGATTAACTGGGTGCAATTGTGTTCTGTCACAAAAGCTGTTTCACTGCTCTTTGTTATTCATTTGTATTATAGTTAGGAATTCCAATGCAATAATTTATTGGGATTCCATTTTATTGGCAAAAATTTTTAAAATGAGCCATAATAATGGGCCAAAGCCATAGTCCTGTAAAATTAGAAAGGCAGACCTCTGTGAGACTCTTAGGTGGTTCCTATTTCAAGTCATAAAGCATCCCATAAAGTGGAAATAAGGAGTTGTAGGTGTAGATCTCTGTGGGTTTACATGCAGAGTAACTGGGAAGCTTAGTTCTGTGATGTGCACAAATTGTGAACTGTGCAGCAGTGAATTCCATTGCCTGTTGATGGTTCAGCTGAACCAGCATAAGCAGTTCCAAGAACAGTGTTCATTTCTACCACCTTTGCATTTTCAATTCCTCATCACATTGCTCCATGTGCCACCTTTAACCCCCTGGTCGTTGGTGTTATGCCTCCCGTTCCCAGAGCCCTGTCACTATGTCTCAGTGATCCCAGGATGTGCTCCCAGTCCAAGGGCCAGCTGAGGCCTCTGCAAATCTCACTGCCCACACAAACCAACCTCAGCACTGCTTTTCCTCCTGGAGCCTGTTTTCTCAGGGACTGTACTCTCTGTTGAGCCTCCTGGGCAGAGACTTCTTGGAGGGTCTTTGTGCTCTGATTTCTGAGCTGAGAACAGCACGTTTCACTAGGCAGGCTCAAGTCAATATAGCTTAGCAAAAAAAGAATACTTTGTCCTAAAAATGCTGCCTTTGACACCTGGTGGTCCTGTTTACAGTCTGCCATCACCCCTTGATCACAGCTCTGATCTGTGTATTCCTAAGATGAGTACAACCACAGTTATTGGAGTGTCTCATATGTGAGTTGCTGTGTTTTTATTTTCAGGGACAGAATGATGCTGCTGAAATTAGAACAGGAAATTTTAGATTTCATTGGTAATAATGAGTAAGTACTGTACTCTCATAGGAAAAAAGAATTCAAGAGTGTTCCTGTTTATTTAATAAAGCTACTATTCCTTTCTTCCAGAGTTCCAAGAAAAAAGTTTCCCCCAATGACATCTTACCATAGAATGCTGTTGCACAGGGTAGCTGCTTACTTTGGATTAGAGCACAACGTGGACCAGAGTGGGAAGTCAGTCATAGTAAATAAAACTAGCAATACAAGAATGTAAGTGTAAAAGTCTTGAAAAAACCATTTTGATGCATAGATCTGACACCTGGATTATCTGATGCAGTGGTGCTGTAGCAGGTGGGGTCTGTCTCCTCACTGGGAACAGGCATCAAGGAGAGGTGGTTGTGAGATCTTTACGGTTCATGTTCCAGTGCTGTGTAATAATGTCATCTGTTTCATGTTTAACTCTTCTGGGGAACAAGGGATGTTACCTCTAAGTTAGGAATTTTTGTTGCTTTTCTGGCAGAGGTGCATTGCTAACTTTATTCCTGTGAGATACGAATTTATATCAACTGTTTATTTGTTTAAAGATTTACACCAGTGAAGTGTACAAAGTACATTCTTTGTTTCTTTTGGAAAGCAGAACGAGCCTTATCTTAGAATGGGTGAAGGGAGAGGATAAGACTTGCACAACTTTGGCTTTGGTACTGTAAAATTCTACAGGGAAAATTCAGGTGTTGAAGTTCTTTATCAGTTGGAGTAAAGTTGCTTACGGATCTCACATGTCCTTACAAATAAACACAGCAGGGAGGACAGGCAGCACTGGAAGTGTCAACCAGATTAACAAACCATGGTATGGTGCTTTTCTGTGAGGGCTGGGGCATTCTTGGAAAACCCCCTGGGAAAACCCATATTGCAAGAATAGGGGAGCACTGGGGCCACAGCAACCCCAAAACCTGGGTGGAATTGAGGTTTTCATTCAAAGGAGCCACCTGTTCTCTCTGCTCTCTGCACTTGCTCTGTCTTCTCATTCTCTTTCAGAAAGACAAAAGTCTAATGTGTTGACATATTTATGCCACCTAGTTTCTAGTTTTAACTTAAAGAACTTGACTGACACCGTTTTTTTTGTGGTTTTGAACATGAAAACAGGAGTTGACAGTGCCTGCATCCTAATCCCAGTCTCTTTGTACACTCTCTGTAGCTTTGGGAGAAAAAAATCTAATTATCCACCCTAGTTTTAGAGTCAGTAGAACTGAAATGATATGCCACGATGAAATTTCACTTAAGTAGACAATTTCTCCTCAGAAGTTTTTAGAAAAATACATAGAGCCTAAATATACGATATTTATGTATGTGTTTGCTTTGGCTGTACATTCTATATCTAAACTGACTTAGAAAGCCAGGCATTTCTAATCTGTTGCCTTTGCATCTGCTAGCATCTCTAGACTGAAGCTTCAATTGTGGAATAAGAACTAATGAAAGATTGTTTCATTTTTATGGCTTTTAGTCCGTATTTAAATAGCCTCTGAAAGCCCCTGTAGGTGTAGTTACTAATTAGCAGGCATTTCATCTAACCTGCAGACATAAGGATTCTTGATGTTTTCAACATTCTTATTTTAAATCTCTTTGGATATAAAATAAGAATTTAGCAAGAAAACCTGGGAGATGTGCTCCATGTGGAATAAAGCCCAACTTACCTTTTCCTCATAGGCAGGTCCCGGCTCCATCGCCGCTCAGTGATGTTTCTGACATCAACCACCCAGTGCTCACTGGGACGACTCAGTGGAGTGGGAGTTGGTGATTGCAGGGCAGTAAATTCAGAGACCTTTAAAAGAAAGAGGTAAGACAGTCTAAAGGTTCTCTGAAATGCCTGCTAATTATGCCTGGGCAGCCAGTAACTAATAGGTAGGGCTGGCTGTTCTGTAGAAAAGCTCTCCTTGCTCTACCCAGGTAATAAATAAATAACAGAAACAGAGGAGAGTGTACATTTGTTTTGTCTTCTATTGGGCAAATATTTCCTGATTGTCTGAGCTTTTCTCTTATGACAGCAGAAATTTTATTGTCCAGGAACTTGGTATCTCTTTTTAATAACAGGAGTTTGCAAAAGAATCACTTTTTCTTTCACAAAGTAGATAAAATATCAAAGCAATATCTATAATCTGTTACTTCGCCCTCTCCCTATGATCGTGTGAAGCTCTTGCTTGCCTGCATTGTACTGTTCTTCTCCTACTTATTTCTACTTAATTGTGTTTTAGAAGTTTCTGAGTTTCAATGTTCTCTATCTTGTCTTCTGTTTTCCCTTGCAATGAACTTTGAGGTATTGCAGCTCTAGCAGCAAACACTTGTCTGCACTTCCATGCATGCCCAATATCCATTGCATGGCACCAGTTGGGATTCCAGAGCACTTCTGATTCCCCAAGGGCATGTGGTTTGCTTGCCACCTTAACTGGAAATTGCAGAAAAAGCTTTGAAGGAGGAAGAGGTTTTTAAGAGCAGGTTTGTTATGCCTCAGGAACAGGACTTGTCAGGGGTGCACCTCATCTTTTCCATTGCCTGGACAGCCCAAATCTGTGACTTCAGTTAGAATATTAAGTATATTTAACATTATTCTTGAGTATATTTTGGTTTGCTCCACTTTGTCCAGTATATGTTTACAAAACCACACATCTTTTCTTTGTGACACCTTTTCCCAGACCTGACCAAAAGTTTTGTGAGCACATAAAGGACGAGAAGAGCGATGACTTCCAGAAGCGGTACATCCTTAAAAGAGATAACTCGAGTTTAGACAAAGATGACAACCAGGTAAAAGGCCCAGCTTATTTCCTTCCCCTTGCTGCATTTGACTGTATCCATACTATTTTCCTGTAGAAGTTGACACTGTATCACTCACTTTAGATGAGGATACGATTAAAAGATGACAGAAGAAGTAAATCCATAGAAGAACGTGAAGAGGAATATCAGAGAGCTAGAGAAAGAATATTTGCACAAGATGTATGTATCAAAGAAAACCTTTCACTGTGTTCTGTGAGTACTTCACACACATACGTGCACGTGTGGGTTTGTTAAAGGATACTTCTTTCCAGGAAACTTTCTGTTTCCAAAGAGGACTGAGCAGATAAGAATCATTAGTGTGCTCTAAGTGAGTTTTAAATTACATTGAAGTTACTGAGAAATCTTGTTTTCTCTAATCACTGCTGTGTGAAACCCAAGAGACCTTCAAGAACTATTTTGATGTGTTCTCTGGCACCACCTCCTTCAATGCACTTCCCCCTTTTGCATTGTTTTGCCCCCTTACTGCAATTTAAATTCCAGAGTTCTGGTACTGCAATCAGTTCAGTTGTTGCTCAGAGCAATAATTAAAGAAGGAAAAAAACAAGCAAAAAACCCCAAACCCTTTTGTCACTTGTATCTGTAGCAATCACATTTTAAGTGATCACAGTAAAACCATTTCAGGTCCCCTGTGTGAAATTGCAGTCAGGAATCTCCAGTCTAATCCCTGACTGGAGATACCCAGCAGGAAACCTTGTAAGCTGCAATTCAATTGCAAGGAGTGATTATGTTGACTAAAACAGTACAAATATGTCTTAAATGTTTTACTTTTCATAATCCACATTTTCTGACATTTATCTGTAGCTCCTGCACATCCAAACCCACATTCTTATTCTGAAGAGAGAATAATGAGCTGTGAGAGCCTAATTTATTTCTTTTTGTTCACCTTAGCTACAAACAAAAAGAGTGGGCTTTTGAATATAAAATTACCTTTTCCTTAGGAATATTAATTTACCATGTGTATATAATTTACCATTTACCATAGGAGGGGTTCTAGATGCCATTCATATTAATTTCTGCGCTTCTTTGCCCCTCAGTCCCTGTGTTCCCAAGAGAATTATTTCACTGACAAAAGGTAAGAAAATTTGCCGTTTAATTCTGTTTTGTTTTCCTATTTTCTTAATAAATATTAAGCTGTCTTATTAAAATGTCAACAGAATCCAGGAGGAAGAAGCTAATAGTACACAGCAAAGACGACAGATACTTAGGTATTTGATGCTTTCTTTAAACCAATAACCCCCCAGTGTTCTGCATGCATTTCACCTTTTCGTTCTTGGTTTTCTTTCTTTTTTTTTTTCTTTTCCCTTATTTTGCAACTGGTGCTAAAAGCTGAGTTTATAAATTGCAGGATCAATAAGGAGACATCAGGGAGATCAGCCAACAGCCACCAGAGCAGCACTGAGAACGAGCTGAAGTGCTGCGAGCCCCGGCCCTGGAGCAGCACCGACTCCGACAGCTCCCTGCGCAACCTGAAGCCGGCGGTGACCAAAGCCAGCAGCTTCAGTGGCATCTCAGTGCTCACCAGGGGAGACAGCTCTGGGAGCAGCAAGAGCACAGGCAGGCTGTCCAAGACAGGTACAACAAAGTCTGTACAAATCCATGGCTCCATGGGGGTTTGATCCACTTGGGAAGCAGAGTTTTCAAGTGCGTTGTAGGTGGCTTGAAGCCGAGTGTGTTTCGTCTCGTGCAAAGGGCTGGAGAACATTGATCACCCTAAATTTCGATGTATAAAATACTTGGAGTTCAACTCCACAGTTCCAGTGTGGCAAAGCTGCACTGTGCAGCCTTAGGAAACTGCACAGCTATACTGCTAGCTCAGATAAAACAGCACTAAAGCCTAGGAATTGGTAGTTATATTTATTGTGTTATCTTTCTTCTGTTAAATTGCATTGCATATGGTTAAAATGCCCTTTCAGTTTTTAGGTTGCTGAGAAATGAGGTCAGTGGAACAAAGTGTACTGTTAAATTTTAAGGTTAGAAAATGTGAGGCAAAAAAACTCCTCTAAGAGTCTGGGTTTCAGAGATCTGTTAACTTGCAATTAATGTGAAAACAAAATCTCAGAAGATATGGATATGAATCTTTTGTGGGTCAAAAATGAAATGTAATAAATATTTGTATTCCAAATGCCAACATAATTTGATCTGATCTCTAATCTCGTTGTGGAGAATTTCAGGGTTTGTAATACGTGGATGGGTTACTGATGGACTGCTTCAGAATTTGAATTAGAACTGTAAAAAAATCAGAATATAATTGTATGCCTTAATAATGTTGGCTTTGATCTTATTTATAAAATTTGTTTCTAATAAGGATCTGTTCAAATTTTTTTGCTTTCCCTTAAACCACCACTACTTTTTAGGTATATTGCCACACTGCTCTATCTTAATGCAGTAAAACAGTTACAAATTAATCCATTGTATGCTTGTATAAAAAAATTAGATTTCAAGTTATCTCTGCATGTGCTGTAAAACTGTGCCATCACATGGAGTTATTTCATTTAGCAGTGCAGTAATGCTATTTGGCACAGCTTGAAAAGCAACTGCAACCTGACAATGTAGATATAAAATACATTCTTAGAAATATTTGTTGCCTAAATTTCAAGAACATAAATGGGATTCTTAAAAATTTGCTGGAAACTTTATTTTGGCATTCCGAGAACATTCCAGGTTTGGAATGCCCGCCTGCATGGTTGTTGCTTCACTGCAGTTCCAGGTTGTGGTGATTTGGCACGTGTTGAGCTTGGGTTGGTTTGTTCATTTGGATCAAGGATGTCATTGCCTTTGGTTCCAATGGCTTTGGCCTGACTTCTCTACATAATCTAGAAGGGGATACACTTGGAAACTAATCCAATCAAAGTAACTCTGGTCAGGGGAAGGAAGATGGTTTGACAGAGCTGGGATGTGCTCTTTTGCCCAGTTTACAATTAATACCTTTGATTTTCGCTTCGTTCAGCAATAGAAAGAGGCCAGTAGCATCAGCCAATGCTTCAAGCTGTGCTGTCTTCATCAGTACAAGTAGAGGGGTTACAATTTTATGAAGGACTGCAAAGTAACTTCAAACTATAGAGAAATTCCATCAGAGTGCTTTGAGTCTTCCTTTCTCTTCTAGATTGTATAGAGGCTGCTAATGAGGAGTTCTTTAATTTAAACAACTATATTGTGTTTGCAAGTACTGCAAGAATCATACACTTCTTATGAAGTCTTTGCTAAACTGTATACCTTGAGCTCTAGATGTACAGTGATCTGGGAACAGCAGTTCCACAGACCTCTCCATATTGGACTTTTGGAATATTGCTTTTAGCTGCATGTGTTGGCTTTCAGGAAGCTCAGGGTCTTGTTCTCCACTGCCTTGCAATGTTTATAGTCATTCACAGCTGTAAAATGATTATTGCTTTCAATTGGCTATTTGATACTCTTTTGGAAATTTGATTTTTTTCATAAAGCCAGGCTAAAACTTCCATATTACACTAATTTTTTCTAGATGTATTTCTGATTTCAGTCTCAAAGTTGTCAGAGGAGGAAAAAAATAGTTTTGTGTTTTTTAGTGTTCTGCAAATTGTCCAACAGGTGAGTCAGAGAAGATCTCTGATGCCAGTAGTAAAAAGCAGCTGGTCCTTGCTTACCTACATGTTCTATGTGTGCAGAGCACGTGGATTTAGCCCATGTATCCACAGGGATCTGCTGGATCTGCATTGCCCCTGATTGCATAGGTGCAGCAGCTGTATGTCCATCTCCTTGATGTGTCCCATCCACATACGTGCATCCATCATTCTGGAGTAGTGACCAATTCCTTATAGGAACTCTGGATGTACAGACATGTATTTTCTGACCACAAAACCACTTCTAGATATGAAAGCTCCCTTTGCAGTGCAAAGCAGTGCTGAACTGACCCTTGGGGCACAGAAGGGACGTTGTAATGTATTTCAGATGGAGGGGGAGTTCATTGAAAGGGCGCTGTTGAATCATGTGCTTAATGCTGAGCTTGTAAGTGCTCACCCTTATAGTGTATATTTTAAGTGAGCATGATGTTTCTGTCTGTAGGTAAAACCCTTTCTCGTTACTCCTTTCCCAGGTTCAGAGTCTTCTAGTAGTGTAGGGTCCTCCACGGGTTCTCTTTCCCACACCCAGCAGCCTGTCCCCGTGCCAGCTCTAAGCCAGCCCTCTCCTGGCACTCCTGCCGTCTATCCAGCTGCCAGCACTAGTAACTCTCTTTCCTTTGATGGTGGCATGAGTGGCCAAGTGGCACCTGCTGGCAGTAGCTTCTTTCTGCTTCCCTTGGAAGCGGCGGGCATCCCGCCGGGCAGCGTGCTGGTCAACCCCCAAACAGGTTGGTAGCGCTCGGGGGGTCTGTCACACTGACAACTGGGGACATGCACGAGTGTTTGCAAAGACTCACCCTCAGTGTTGTCCTGTGTCCTTTCTTTTCCTCTTCATTTTTTTCCTGTGGTTGTGTTCGTTCAGTGCACTTGATTTACCAAGAAAGCATGACTGTGGGATCAAAGGGATAAGGAAACTCCCGTGATTTTCTGTAGGAGAGTTTTAACTTATGTGTGACATTTTAATGAGTGACTTGCACAAAATGTGAAAATCCAATGGTTTATTATCCAGAACACAGAATAACTTAAATTATTGTTTCAGATCTTTTCAGGAGAGGGAAAAGTCTGTTTCAGGGAGGGGATAGAGCCTGAGAAAGGATTCACATTGACTGGCAAGGATTTATCATCCTTCATTTCTTTTGGCGCTACATATTCTTGTGTCCCTGTGCTCATGGCTCTGATTTAATACAAGTGAGAGAGAGAACCATGAGCTGACCTGCTATTTCTAAACTTCTGTTGTCTGTTTAAAACAGGATTAAATCAATGTTGATGTAATTGGCCAATCCTGATATTTTTAGTGAGCAGTGGGAAATGGATACTCCATAATGTAGGTGCAAGGAGATATGTGACTACTTGTCTGGATGAAATGAGGAGTTAGAATTCTCTGGGCAAACTTTTACTTTATTGTAGAAATTAAGGAAAGCTTGAAAATTTTAATTTACCTTCTATGTCAAACATAATTTTTGGAAATTATTATATTTTAATTTTAGTTTAATGATTTGTTTTCATGGCAGAAAAGAAAGTGCCTCAGGATATGTTTACCATCATCCTGTAGATGGACTTTATTATGTTTGAATGTAACTGCGCATGATGTTGTAAACTAAATGTTTCTGATTGGGGTTGTTAAGATGATCAGTTAGTAAATAACTTCTATAATTAGAAGATTTAACAAAGAAATAGATAAATTTCTCTTTCTCCATAATATGAATCAATTTCTTAAAATTTGATTACAAATGAGTTGCTGTAGGACCTAATTTTCATAGATAGCCATTGAATTTGTCATCTCAGAGCTGGGTTCATTAATAGTCTTTTATAATTATGTTAATGTCTAATGAGTGTCTAATAGAAGGTAAAGTGCACGTTAAGAATAAGGAACGTTAAGGTGCAGATAAACTTGGATTTATGATGTACTGGATTGTCATATTCTGTAGTTGTTCCTTGGCTTTAATGTTTCCAATGACAGCTGGAGTTCAACAAACACAGTCTGGTTTCTCAGCATTTCTGACAGAGCATCCCATGGCCTGGGTCAGCAGAGTCATTCTGCTCAGGAGTTGAAGAGGGTAATTAGGAAAAGACAGCTCGTACTGAGCCGCTCCAAGGAACAAGTGAAGCTCTGGTGGGGAGCAGAAAGTGAGAGAGGGAAATAGGCAAATCTGACTCCCTGTTTCTGTGAACGTTCCCAATCCCTGGGTGTTACAGAGACACCTGTTAAGCTGAATTGAATCTCCCTTAATCACCTGCAGTCCAACTGCATGATGTGTAGCTTGTTTTTGTGAGCCTGTTCATGCTCCCTGTCTGTCTCTTCCCTTAATTCCTCAATCCTTTTTTCAGTAACTGTTACATTTTATGTTGGCCAGTTGCATTTAAATATAATGGGACCAAGCAGTCTGGAGGAGCACTAGTCTGCCTTGACAGGACCCTGGCTAGGGGGCAAAGGCTTTATTTAATCTTAGTTTATAAGTTTCTGGAAAGAATCTCAGACAAGAAAATATTTATATCAGAGGAGAGAAAAATCCACATCAGTATTTGGCCTTAAGCATCAAAATAAGCCAATGCAGGATGTGTCACAAAGCAGGTAGACACAGGTCCTCACAGCCAGGCTGTCATTCCTTCCATTTCTTTGGATTTTTTCCCAACCCAGGCACAAAAATAAATCACTGTTTGTCTGTAATTTACTTTTAAGGAGTTAATTTTTCAATTCTTTTTCGTTAGTCCACTGCTATAATACTGAAGTTGCAGATTATGAAATAGGAGACTAATACTACATTATTTATTTTGAAAGCTAAAAGCCAGTTCATCTAAGAATAGGGGAAGAGAGTCCTTTAACAATAATCTCATTAGCAGTCATGGGAATACCAGGGCAACTATTGCTTTATATATTTTTTTAAAAATATTTGTCTTTAAGCTCTCCTGTGTTCTGATTGGTGTTCATATTGATTAAAGAAAATTAATTTTTAAAAGGTCCTTAAAATAGTATTTTTTAGTAGGGTTTTTCATTATTACTCCTGTCCTTTTCAATCCACTTAATTAAAAATCAGGTTTCAAGACAAGAAGGATACAGCAAATATTTATGTGTTCACTAAGTAAAGACTGGGGTATCTTTGTTTAGCTTAAATGTTTTGGTTTTTCACTGCATGTAGTCATTACTATTATAAATGTGGTTGTGGGGATTTGGCATAAACCTGTCATATAAAACAGCATGACTTCACTTATTCTTAATAAAGTTCTATTATTTCATCCATTTTGTAAATATATTTGTGTGTTTTCTCCAAGCTCAGATGGTGCAACTGGTTGTTTGTTGTCTTCCACCTTTCCCAGGGCAGCCATTCCTGAATCCAGATGGCACTCCAGTTGTGTACAATCCTCCAATGCCTCAGCAGCCTGTTAGGACCCAAGTGCCTGGACCTCCACAACAGCCACCTCTGCCCACCCCGGCTCAGCAACAGCCCCCAGCAAACCCCGTCCTGTCGCAGGTGACGTGGCACATCCCTGGGGTGGGGGTGGAAGGGGACCAGGAGCGGGGCTCTGCCTCCACCCCCTGTGTCTGGGCAGGAGAAGGGAAGGTTCTCCTTCTTTCCACAGCAGCTATTTCAGGCACCAAGCTACTGCCCATAGTTTCCTGGGATATTATCAGATGATTTTCAAATATTGTCTAAAAGTTATTTGTAGAACTTAATCTAAACCTTTACCTTTGTTCATTTTCCCTGTTTAAAACTTCTGTTCAGATACCTGTGTATCCTTTTAAAAAAGGCTCATTTGTACTCTTTCTAGTTCACAGAAGTGTGTCTGTGGTATTTGCTGTTTTCTTCACAAATCCTTTACTAATTCTCTCATTGCTTTCTCAATGGATGCTGGAGTTGAAGCTGCCTGAAATACCATCAGCAAGGATACTCCTTCAAATACCACAGTCCAGAGAAAATATTTAGTGCTGTTGAATAAACGAAAGTAATATGTTTGAATCTGTGGTTAGCAGTAAATTCATTCTGCCTTTAGATGCTTTGAAAGAGCTTGTATTTAAAATGCATGTGTAGTTTTTAATCTATAATTTAAAAAAAAAATCTCTCTGAAGGAAACAGTAAATGTTAAATAGAAGCAATTTGCTGACATAGCTAATATAATGTATGGCAAATAAATCACATGTATTTTTTCTGGGAGACTGAAATATTCAAAGTTACTTCTGGTTTAATTCTATGCAGTCTAGAGCATTAAAAAAAAAGTACTGTCCATTCTGTTTCTGGTAGAGGAGTGCGTTTCTTTTCTGAAGCATAGTTGCTTCTTCTGTTACAAGAGACTTGTTTTCACTTCTGTTTCTTTGCTGTTAACCTTGTTTGTAAACCTGTTATCTCTGCAGCCTCTGCGGGCTCTGCAGCCCTCCCAGCCTGTCCAGTACTCCGCAGTGTCCTTCCCACCCCCGCTCCTGCCAGCCTCCTCCACACAGCAATACTCTGTGGTACTGCATCTTCTCTTCTCTGCTCCCTGCTTAGGTTAATCTTTAGTGGCTGCTCACCTTGGCCTGGGTGTTTGTGAGGGGGGTGTGATAGCAGGTAGTGACTGGCTTCCCAACCACAGTGACCTGTTACTGGAGATCCCCACATGTGAACAGTTTGAGTTCAGCAGCAATATCTGTAATTGATAATCTGTAATTGCTGGATCTATTTATCTCTGTATTTAGAGATATATTATTTCCCTTTATAAAGGAAGTTTTTCAATGCTTTGTTAGCCAGTCAGTACCTTTTTATGTCTCTGGATTAACCCCTTTGCATTGTTTCTTGTTGTTTCTTTGTCTGCTCTTTCTTCTGCTGAACCTTAATACATTTTGAGGGATCAGCTGCCCTGTTTTTTTGAGGTTATCTTTTTGTAGCCTTTTTGCCAGAACTCTTAACACTCCCACTTCACCAATATCCCTTGTTTAATAAGTAGAAGCTGGAAATTAAATATCTTAGTCTAAAAAAAAAGGGGGGTGATAAAAAAAAAAACCCACACAAATTGAGACTGAAATGTAATAAAGGAGAGTTGTTATCCAAGGCAGAATCTGAACTAGAGTCCAGGTGAAAAATTACAGCTTCCCAACTCCTCAGACTGCTCTGATACTCTGTGTACATGTTTATGTTGGGTTTATGTGGCAAGGATTTGGTAGCAGGATGCAGGGGTGGCTTCTGTGAGAAGGGACCAGGAGCTGCCCCCATGTGGGATAGACCCAACCTGTCCTGAAGGACTGCAACCTGTGGGAAGAACCCACATTGAAGACATTACAGTGTCTTGTGGGAGGGATCCCACACTAGAGCAGGGGAAGAGTGTGAAGAGGAAGGAGCAGTAGAGACATGGTTGGGAACCAGTCAGAAGCCCCATTCCCCCCATCCCTGTGGTACTCAGAGGAGGAGGCAGAAGATCTGGAAGTGAAACTGAGCCTGGGAAGAAGCAGGAGGTTTTGGGAAACTGGTTTTAGTTCTAATTTCTCACTATCCTACTCTATTATTAATTGGCATAAATGAAATTAATCTTCCCCAAGTCGGGTCTGTTTTGCCTGTCATGGTAGTTGGTGAAGAATCTCCCTCCTTTTCTTGATCCATAAAGCTTTTCATCTGATTTTCTTCCCCTGTATTGCTGAGGATGAGAGAGAGGAATGATAGAGTGCCTTGGGTGGGCACCAAGGAGCCAGCCAGGGTTAGCTCACCCCAGTGCTGTACAGTAGCTAATTTAGTATGTATTCAGAGCTTTTGTTATTGTCAACATTAATCAGAAACGTCTTTAATAGTAAGTACAGATTTAGCTGAATTCAATAGCCTGCATACAATTAAAACTATTGTAGCCATTAGCAGCACATTAGGAATACAATTCTAAAAGGAATTGCTCTTGATGGAGGGTGTTCTGTAATTAGCAATGTTGTTTCTGAAGTTACTTTCGAGTTTGAATAGTGTTAAAGCAGAGAAGGAAACTCCTTCCAGGTTTATAGTAATTTCAGAGCATTTCACATTCAGGAAATTGGTTCAAATACAGTGTGCTGGGAGGTTCAAAAATGTGTTCCTGCTAATGGTAACTTAAATCACACAGTGAAAAGGATTGATGGTCTTGGGTCATAATCCCAATGGAACACACCTGTAGCTGTCACCAGGAGAGTCTGCTTTGTCCATGTGTTGGTAATGCCATTGTCAGTGGTTAATCATGATTATACCACACATGTCACCAGGATAAACGGAGCAGGTCAGGATTTACTGACATTATTATAGTGTAACAAATCAATGTATTTTCCTTGGGTTTGTCCTTGGACATATTTAGGATTAATATAAACTCACATTCGGTATCTCCTCTCTAAACTCAGTATTCTGAAAAGCAGTGTAAAGTCCAATGTAGAAGAGTGTTACAGGTGTTTTAATAGGCACCATTAAGGAATGAAATGCCACAGTCAGATTATTGATCTAATGAAAATAGGGCTTTTTAAGCTCTATAGGTATTCTAAATTAAGTTTTAGGTGCAAATCTATATTTCCGGTGGTAATTAAGAATATCTTTAGCCTGGAAACTAGAAAAATTCATCATAAATTGTGAATGTAGCTAATCAGTAAAAGATGGAGCTTGCACTTTTTCCTGATTAATTCCTATCTTCAGGATGATCTAAGAGAAGATCAAGTGTTCTTAAAATAGTTTTAATGTTCCTACATGTTTGCAGAGTCCACTTCTGAAGTAGGAACAAAATCTTCCTGTTTAGTGTAAGAAGTGCAGTACTAGTTAGGGAGCACTTCTGATTTCCAGGATTTTGCTAACTTGATGCTGAATTGCTTGTAAAGAACGGGAGCTTGGGGTTAAAGTAGTGGAAGTTTCAGGTTGCCCAGGACTCCTGCAGTGCTCAGTGATGTCATCATTTCAGATGTCAATGACATACAGAGAGAGGGCAACTACTGGGACACAGATTTTGCAGTTGTTACTTGATTTCAGATGAAAAAATAATTAGTCTTTGCATGTACAATAATACCAAGTTAGAAGAATGTACCTTGTAACTCAGGATTAGAGCCTCATTATCTTAAGCTCTTAAACCCAAAAATTACTTCAGCAATACTAATGCCTTCTGCTATTTTAACTGGGGTTGGATGTTTTCACTCAAGCTTTGGAGTCCAGTCAGAAAATGTTAGTGGCACAAATTCTGACTTTATTTTTGACAATCGAGTTCTCACAATAAGTAGGTAGAGGCAGATGTGATCCAAAAGTTGAATGTTTGCTGTGAAGAGTGAAATCTCTGAACATGGATGTTGTCTCCTCCTGTCAGCCCTGGAGATAATTCCCTACTGAGTTCCTTTCCTGTTGTCGCTTGGCTGCTGTTGCTAATGCACAGTAATCTGAGACATTGCTGCCTGAAACTTGGTGAGGCATTTGGCTGTTTTATTCTTTTTTTCTTGAATGTTCATTTGCAAATGGAGCTTTTCCTGTTTCTTCCCCAATCCAGCAAGACAACCTGGGATCCCAGTTCAGCCACCTGAGCCTGTCCCGGCAGCCCCCGGCCGAGGCAGCGGAGCCTCCCAGTGCCCTGTTCCAGTCCACCGTGGTGCTCCAGCCCCCCCAGCAGCCCGGATACATCCTCACTGCTGCTCCACCCCCTCCTCCCTCTGCCCAGCCCGTGTCTGCTCCGGGATACTCGGCGTCCAGCCACCCAGTCACCCAGCCCGTGCTCCAGCAGCAGGGATATGTGCAGCAACCTGTGCCACAGGTACAATGGCTGTTCCATCCTGAAAAACTGATGGTGCTGTTCTGTTCCTGAGCTTCTCACACAGTGTGGGGCTCCCTGTTAAACTGCAGCTCTGTGCATTGAGTCTGGGGTTGGGTTTTTTCTGCCTTATGTACTCTAAAAATGACTGCTTTTAGTTTACTTGAGAAGCAACAATCACACAGGTTTGCCTAATTACCCATAGCTGGTAAAACTCATGGTCTCCATGGTTTTCTTGTGTCTCAGAAGTCGCTTTATGGAAACTGGGAAATTGTTCCTTCTACATGGAAAGTAAAAGAAATGGGCTGTTAAAGAGGCAATTTATTTTAAGGTTTTCATCTTTTTTATGGTGATGGTTTTGCATGTAGATTGTGCCTTCTGTCAGTGATCCCCCACTGTTGATTTCCAGATGCCAGCCTGTTACTGTGCCCCTGGCCAGTACCCTCACTCCAGCCCCCAGTACCGGCCTGTGTCCGTGCACTACAACACGCAGCAGAACCAGCCCCTGGCACAGCCCGCCCAGCAGACAGGTTTGTGGAACTCTTCCTGCAGTTCATTGGAATGCTGTGTGTGGTTTTTCTCCTGGTTTTTCATTTTAAACCTTGCTGTAAAATTTCGAATGAAGTAGGAGCTCAGATATGGAATACAAAGTGCAGCTAACCTAAGGTGGCAAAATTTGAGTCAGTTGTGCATGAAACTTGAGATTTAAGCCATTCCTATGAGTAACTTTGATAGGATTTTATTTTTTTGTAAGTTTAGAGCTGAATAATTTAAAAAATGTTTAACTTAGTAACTAATTCTTGAGTAAGTTATAAAGATTAATTAGTACCTTTAAATGATGTAACATGACAGAGATTGTGCCTTAACTGAAAGCTTTAAACGAAAGATACTAATTTTAGATACTGTGGCATGAACACTCTACTGTGCAGAAGATACTGGTGATACTATTTTACTTTGTCTTTCTGGCCTATGATTAAAGGTATCAGGGTATTGAATGGAATATGTAGTGAGACTTGAAGGGGTTAGAATTAGTTTTTTGCTCCTCCTATTTTTAGAAAGACCTTTCAACTGTTTGAGTTACCTTTCTATGATCGCAAGCTGTATTTTCATCTCCTTCCTTTCTTATTGTCTTTCTTTTGCTTACCAATTTTAACTGTAGCTACCATTATTCTGACAACCCGTACTTCAAAAGATTGTTATGACTTGATCCTGAAACAGATTTATTCTCAGTAATATCTTGACGCATGATCAAAACTTTCAGAAGTAATTGGTAATGTTTGGAGGCAGAGATCCTTAAAGATCATTTTATACTATCTCTTAGTTGAATATGTTAGACTTAATGTCCTTTTGAGTTTCCTTCAGGAAGGATTTTTTTTAATTCCTGCTCCCAACTATCTGTTGCTCTACAGAAGCAGGATGAAAGATCAGCTTTTACAAATACTGACTGGATTTCTTTATAGCTGTTGTATGTAGTAGCCTGTAAGAGGGATTGCTCTTCTGCAGTTCTTCTAAGAAGTGCTCCAATAGTTATAACACTTAAGTTGTTATTCAGGGTTCAGTTCACAAACTTACACAGGATTCTTTCATTGCAGAATCATCAAGATTTCATGCCCACTTATGGTAGAGTTGTCAGACTGTTTTGACGTACTGTAGGTACCTGCTTACTGTAAAACAGGTCACCACCTTCCAGTCTTTGGAAGTGAAAGTGTATTGAGATTTTTTCAAAGGAAAACAAACTACTTGGATTTGCAACTTGTTTTATCCAGTGGTGTTAAAGATGTGTTACCCAACTATATTACACAACCTGCTTTCCTTCCTCAGAATTTTTAATACCTAGACTACTTAATAGCAAAAAGTCTGAGGCTCAGCTGGGATTACTCCCCACTGGGGACACCCCATGTGAACAGCACACAAGGGCCCCAGATCAGAGCTCAGGGTATGTGTAGCTAAACAAGCCAGTCTGAGAGGGGAAGCACGGGGGGAGGAGATGCAAAGGGCTGAGCTGGTTGCTCTTGGGTAAGTAAGTCTCTTTCTCATATGTTTTTAGCCCTTTACATTTAACTGAACTTCAATGCCTGTGGGTGAAAAGTGTCAGCAGATCAACTCCCTCTCTCTGTCCTGAAGAAATAAAATGAACAAGCTGTGCAGAGAGTGACTTCACTGCTTTGATGTGTGCCTTGTACTCCTGACATCAGGATATCATGTTGAAGTAGTTAAGGGGTAGTCCAGCCTATAACTATATTCAGTGTTTGGTTATTTGGTGTTCACTGGCACTAATGGGAGACAGGAGGATCTTACCAGCAATGCCATAATTAGTGTTGAAATGAAACTCTCCAAACTGCTGTCCAGCCATTGCTGGTTCTCATTTACTGCATTATAGGCAAATTTGAATCAGCCTTCTGTGCTGATTCTATGCCATTCCATGGCATGCTTTCTGTTCTGAAAACTGCTCATGAGATGGTGTATTTGAAAGTTCACTTCTGTAATTTATTTTAAACCATTAATGTTGGTATTAATTTGACACGAAGCTGCACCTGAAGTTGTTGATGCTTATTAGCAGTGGCTGTTTTGGAGCCAAAGGGCAGCACGTTCCTTGGCTCACACAGCAACGTGCCTGGTCAAAAAGGAGAGTTACAGACCTTGTATTAGAAAAAAGCTGTGGGGTTTGTTCATCTCATAAAGTGGTTACTAACTGTGAAATAACTTTGCAAACACAAATTCAGATAAAAGGTGACACCTTCGGAGAGCTTGGCAACTGGAGCCACTTCTGGTCTAATGTTGTGGAGTGGCCTGACTTTACTGATGAGCTGCTGGATTCGGGGCCGTAACACTGTCTGAGAGGTTTACATTTCTCACAGTGAACCGGTCTCTTTTTCAGCTGCTTCCTGCCTTCCTTTTTAAAGGGGCTTCAGGGGAAACATTTGGGGGGTTCACTTAGTAAAAATGCCCAAAAGATGTTGGGAGAAGAAAACTCTCTTTAAGAAAAAGGCATTTCTGATTGATATGATCATGCGAGCCCAGTTACCGTGAGACCTGACTACAGGGGGTTTAAAAAATCAGTCTGAACTCCAATTCCTGTAGGAACATCAGCTGAACTTCAACTGGCTTGTGCTTCTCAAGGCCCAGGGATAAAACTATTTGAGTTGTAACAGTAGCTGTAGTTGTAATAGTTGTAACCAAGCTCATCAACTCCCAGCTTGTTAACCAAGTGGTTGTAGTGACTCCTCTGTTCTTGAATAAAGGCTGTTTCTCACTCTTGGTGTGTTTTTCACAAAATGTATATTCTGTAAATTAACTGTTCTTATATTAACAGTGATTTTTAAAATTATGTAAATATTAAGCAGCATGCTTTTTTTTTTTACCTGCAGTTTCAGGGTATTTCTGTGCCATGGGACAAACTGCTCTGGCAGGTGTGGGGTTTGTGCTGAGAGCTGCATTTCTGTCAGCCCATCTCTGCAGAGGTGAAATTGTGAGGCTAAAAATAGAGCATTCTTTGGAATGCTCTGGGGAAGCTCCGTGGCAGTCAATTTGTGTGGTTCCAGTTCTCTCTGCTTGCAAAATTGATCGTGTCTGTCTCTGGAAGTGCCAGAAAAAAGCTGAAAAACTACTCCCAGCTCCATGGCAATTTCTGGGTCAGGAGGGGTTTAGACTGCAGGTGTATTGATTGGGTCTGTCACATACCACAACTTCCCATTCTCCTGCTTTTAGGGACCATTTTGGGACAAAGCATATTTAAACATTTTGTTTATTACAGATATGAAGAGGATTTTGTGCACAGTTCAAACTTAAGAGTTATTAAAAATTCTAATTACTAATTCTCCTTCAAGCATGCATTGTTCTGAAGTTTTGTCTAGACCTCTGCAAATATTTATAGTGTTGTGTGTTTCTAGTGAATAGATGTCTTGGTTTTAACAAACTCAGCCTTCTTCCCTTTAATTTTCTGAAGCAATATTTGATTCTATTAACAGTCTTCTTTTAGTGTTCCTTGTTGCAATGTCTGCAGAGACAGCGAGCTGAGGCTGTTAGTGCTCAGTGTTCATTGTACCCTGGGTGGGTGTCGTCAATGAACACTGGTGGGTGTTGTTCCCAAAAGGTGTTTTGTGGGAACTGAATTACTTCCAGAATAGACCATCCCATTCTTTTAACACAGTTTAAAGACAAACCAAGTGAGTTTTTGCAGCTAAATTTGCTTTATTATAGTTCTGTGCCAAGGTAGGGAGCATGGGGAATGTCGAGATCAGTAGACTGTGAACGTGTCCAACTCAAACACAGACTCTTCTTGCCGTCAGTGCATCTTGACAAGCCCAGTTTTGTTAGTCTGGAGCGATAACTGGTTTGTCTCAGAAACACTGACAGTGTTTTGCTGACAGGGTAAGTAGTGCACACCTGTATGATAGAACATGACAGCAAGGACTGTGTTCTGCATGTGTTTGCTCATGGGAGCAGTTACCTGTATATGCTTTGTTAAAACAGAACAAAGTGGGAGCTCAGGTTGGATTTAATAAATGCACAGATTTGGCACTCATGCTTGGGGTGTTTTGGTTTGGGTTTTGGGGGATGGGATTTTTTTAGGCATTTTTTGAAGGATACAGTTTAAGCAATAATAAACTGTTGTAGAGACACTATAGAGGGGTGATTTTGAAAATCTTTCTTTTTATCCCTAAGATAACTTTGAGTATGAAGGTCTTCCACTGTACATCAATGTGGCTTCTACCTGGAAGATTTTTCTCAGCTCCCAGTTGGTTTCAGCATCACGGATTGCAGTAGAAATTGCCCTTTTGAAAAAGATTTGCACACAGGCCTTACACAAATATTCCTGAAGTCGGATTCAGTTTTGAATCGCAGCCAAGATGTTCTGACCCCTGGGCACCTGAGGCACCAGCTGAACTTGGCACAGCTGGAATTTCAAAACTGATGTGCCTGGAATGGCCTTGTTCGTAATAGACAATGGATTGGGTTGATATTGTCTAGCATGCTTTGTTCAAGTGCTTTGGAGGTGTTAATGCATGTAACTCCAGTGCAAATAAATCCTGCACGCATGTGGGAGCAGCACTGCCAACAGTATTAGAGGATTTCATGCTGAATCCAAGTGAATAAATTATTAATTTTAATGTTGGCTTCTTTTATATGCATGAGAAGTTCAACTGTTATGAAGTTGCTGGATTTAACAAGCCATTGGAAAATGCTACACATATTTTCACATAGACAACTGTGTATAAAATGTGTTCATTATTTCAAAGTAAGATTTAAATGTATAATTTCAGGTTACCAGATTTTGCCCAACCAGCAGCAAAACTACCAGGGTTTAGTTGGAGTTCAGCAGTCTCAGAATCAAAATCTAGTCAGTGGCCAACACAACAACGTTGGGAATCAAATTCAAGGCGTGATTGTTCCATATCCTTCAGTGCCATCTTATCAGGTGGGTGATGTAATCATGACTTTCCAGTCACTCTGCCGTGTGTTTGAATGTTTATGTTTCTCTAGAGCTTTGCTTTGTAAATGGCAGAAAGCTGCAAGCAGGGGACAGAAATTAAACAACACAAACCCACAACTGAAGTGAGAAAAACCTCTGTCACAAGATACAAGTTCTAGTCCTGTTTAAAGCCAAGTGCTGTGTTAGTTGCTGTTAAATTCAGAGAGTGGGGAAGGAAATCTCATAAGATTTCACTTTCTTTTGTAGAGAAAATGTCTTGTTAATTGATGGAGTCCCTTGGAGCCAACATTTCCATTTTTGGAGAAGGGTTTTTTTTTAATAAACCACTGTTATTTCAACTACTGTTGTCACTAGTCTTCTGGATTTAGAGAATTCCAGAAGTTCTTTCAGTTTCTGGGTTTGTGTTTTTTTAAATTCTTGTATCAGCTAGGATGGTCAGGAGGCAGAAAATAACCTTGCCTGCAAAAGATCTGAGTGTGTTTCCCATTGCAGGTTTCGGTGCCTCAAGGTTCCCAAGCAGTGCCCCAGCAGACATATCAGCAGCCTGTCATAATTCCCAGTCAGTCCAATCAAGGATTGCCCACCACAGGAATGCCAGTTTACTACAGTGTCATTCCATCAGGTCAACAGAATAATTTAAGGTGAGTTGAACTGATCCCGGATTTCTCAGTAACCAGCTTTAAAGGCTTTGTAGAACTGCCAGGATCTGCTTTTAGTCCTGCAGATATTAAAACGTGTTTTAAAGGCAGACTTAGACACTCTGTCTATTGATTTTTGCTCTTATGCAATTAACTGAAACAACCAGTACTGCTGTAATTGTGACAGACTTGCAGGACTGGAAAACATTGTATCACTTTCAGCAATACTTCACTGCAGTTCCACCTCTGGAATTTTCTGCATTCCTTCTCTTACCCCTGAAACCCCTTGTGCTCAGCAGCGATGCCTTTTGCAGTAATATTTGACTGTCCACATTCGCTGGGTTAGTCAAGGACACTACTTTAATAACGTGGAGAGAAAAAAGAATTTGAATCCCAGAATGAAACAAGTATAGAAACTTTTTCCTATGCTTGGCTTTTGTTTGACAAATAACCATTTTTCTTTTTTTTTACCTCCACGTACAGCCCTCCCTGCATATCCATGTGTGTTCCCAATTCAGACAGGCACAGACCTAAAAGAATTAATTAGGCTTTGTGCTTGCTACAAATTTTTCTTTCTCTAGTTTTTTGCACTTAAAAATGTGCAGCATTTAAAAATACCTGGCAGCTTTTAAACAAGCAGTAGCAGTGTGGAGCTTGTTTCATCTTTTTGTGAGTGCAGAGACTTCAGTAGTATTTGTGTCATTGCCTCATGCCTTCAGCTACTGAAATCTGAATTCTCCTTCCTTCTATCTGAAGGGTTTTAATCCTTTTCTGTAGTTCTGTTTGAGGTTCATTGAAGTCACAGGTAGGCATAATCCCAGACTTTTTTGAAGTAAGTTTTGTTGCTTGATCTTTTGTGTCAGAATGTCCCTCTCTTTTGAACAGGGAAACATTTATTAGGAATTCAGAGCAGACAAGCATCTAATGACAGCATCCTGCTTTCCTCAGAATAGCTCTGCTGCAGCACTGACAAGGAAGGCAGGATGCTGTTCTGCTGGAGCTGAAAGTGCCAAACCTACAGGCCACTACTGAAAAATAGGATCAGTAGGCAGACGAGAAGCTGTGTTAGTTTTCAGTGGGTTTTGTCTGCTTTAATGGAAGGGCATCTTTAAATTAATATTATATAATTGAACTGTGGGACAAAGGATGGGACAGACTTGTGAAAACACATGTAAAAATGGTAAGTCCAAGAGGCTTAAACCTACTTTTTTCCCAGAATTTGAAGGAATTTTTTTTCTCAGAAAGTTTATCTGTTAGTACAGGATTCTATAGGCACCATTCTGACTGTAGTCCACAAACCTGATGTTCTGGCTGAGCAGTTTGTGGTATGATAGAATCTCACTATGTCTGTTAATTACCTGTTTTTCGTGATTACCCTGAAAAAATACGTGACATAAATAAACTGTTAAAGTTTTCCCTGTCCTACATGTTACAAACAACTGAATGGTTGTTTATCCCTTTGAGTCATCTTCTTTTTCCCACATCCCGTTCAGAAAAGCCATGGAAAGACAATCCCTTCTCTGGGCTGTGTGGATTGGTTGCTGATCAGCTGCCTCAGCTCTGTGGGGCCATCCTGCAGCTGAGAGACTGCATCTCAAATTCTGGTTAACTGAGGAAAAAGTTGTCTTTTTATTATTCTTCTCCATGTCTTTATGCTGATCTAGTGCTATGGACGCAAAAATAGTGTATCAAAATAGGTGAATTAGTACAGCTTCTCAGTGTAGGCAGGGCATGTGTTTTTCCCAAGAAACAGGTGTGAAACTTCAGTCTTCTGAAGAATGAGCAGATTCGGGGGTAGGTGGGAATATTGATTTAAAATTAACAAATCTCAGTGACTTGCAGTACGTGGAGACAGCAGATGCAGCAGTCGTGATTAAATAAATGAGTGGGGCATAAATGCCTGTTAGTCATGTTCTTTTTTTATTATTACAGTTCATCAGTAGGATATTTGCAGCCTCCTGGATCAGAGCAGATACAGTTTCCTAGAACAACATCACCGTGCAACTCCCAGCAGCTCCAAGGACAGCAGTGTGCAGGTTGGGGGAATAAAGCTTAAAACAATGGCTGTTATTACTGTGCTGTGTAATTAGATATTTGCTCTTTAGGGTTTGATTTACAATTAACTGCTCTAATCTGTTCCCTCCTTTGCTCCATATCTGAATTTATTTTCCATTTTTAACCTGAGGCAGGTTGATTTGACATCTCGACTCGTATATGATTGAAATCTCTCAAGGCACATCACAGTGCCTTGTATGGCCACTTGTGAGTTGGGACAGACCTGGGAACTGCATGTCAGCAGAATGACTTTCATCCTTTCCTGAATAGCCAGATGGGTCTGAGAATTTTGAGGTTTGGGTTTGCATTTGACAGAAGGAGCAAGGTCCATTTGGGCAGCAGTGCAGTTACTCAGCTCTTCTACTCAAGCACATTCTAGATTTCACTAACAAAGCAGGAGTAGTGATTTTCTTAAGAGGTCCTGAGGAGAGTTTGCAAACTGTGTTCTGGGTTTGGATAGAGGAGAGGTCACTTTTTGACCTGCTGAAAAGCTAAAAGTACTTGGAAGCTGTGTGGGGTGTTCTGTTTTCATGGTAGCCTTATTTACTGCTTTTACTTCCATAGTTTATAGCAACCACTCAAGTCAGAAGCCATCACCTCCTACATTATTGCCACCTTCATCCAAGTCAAAGCCACAACAGGCTGCTTCCCTTGTGCACTACAGCATAGTGTCTCCACCCTCATCATGTAAAAGTTCACCCACTGCTCTGTCCATCATGCAGCCAAAAAAAGGTATATTTTATTGGGATTTTCATCTAAGCCATTCTGTCTAGAACCTGCTGTAAATGGTCAGATTTCATGGCTAACTGCTAGAACTGCTGCAACAACTGCAACTCCAGGGGCCAGCTCTGAAGTTCTTTTGTAATTCTTCATCTGAATTGCTATAATTGTAACTTCTAAAACGACAACTTGGAACTAAAGTGAAACAATAGCCAGCCTGGAGCAGCCTTCAGCAGGTAAATGTCACTTAGCAAAGCACTTAAAACAGGTTCAGGTTTGGATCTA
This sequence comes from Neopelma chrysocephalum, assembly GCF_003984885.1. Classification (NCBI taxonomy): domain Eukaryota; kingdom Metazoa; phylum Chordata; class Aves; order Passeriformes; family Pipridae; genus Neopelma; species Neopelma chrysocephalum. Next base: position 6,507,989 of record NW_020897767.1, on the reverse strand, counting down.
CAAATATTTGGGTAATCTTCAGAAGGGGTGTAAGTAGCAGCCTCAATGTGTTTGAAAACACTGGTGACATAGAACTTGTCAATCCATGAAACCTTTATAAATGTTAATGTCAAACACTTAAAACTCTGAAGTTCCAAGCATAACATTGATGGACTGGTCAGGAAGGTAAGAGCACTAGGGTTAGTCTGAGCCTCCAGACAAGAGATTCTGGAACAATCCTGTGATCACAGTGGCACTGTCTTTATCTTGCCAGGAGGGAATTTGATACATTACTGGCTTGGTAAAAAAGAGATAATCTCAAATAGTGCTATGTCAGTATTTTGCAAGCAATAGATGAAACCACTCAAGGTCAGTCACCCAGATTCTGCTACAGATGTGGTGTGTCTTACAAACATTATCTTTTAAGATATTTTTAGAACCTGTTTATGAGTAAATAGATAACATGCAGTTAAGTGGCAAGATAGCTGGATTAGCAATGTATTATAGTTCATGGGCAGCTTTGATTTTGTTTCCATTTTGCTTCAGGTTTGTTTGGCTTTAATTCTGGAATGTTGTAATTTCAGAATATCCAAAGTGGGCCTTGCCCTAGTTTGGTTTTTTTCTGCCCTCCTAATCTGTCCTGGAAGTGCCGGTTTTGTGCAGTTTTGATGGCCTGGTTCAGACCTGTTAAACTGTGATTTAAAGAAGTTTGAGGAAAGGGGAAGCCCTCTACGGGGAAGGAAGAATAAATTCTGAGAGAATAAAGAAAAACATGCTTTTCAATGACATTGAGGTGCTGAATCAAGGCCACTGAGGGAGGGACACTGAGGAGGTACAGACAAGGAGCAGAGTTGTGTTACAGAGGACCAGGCTGTAAATCTGGGAAGGCTTTGAAGGATTTCTTCTGGGTTTCCCTTCCCGTGGGATTTGATGGGTGATAAAGCATCTACAAACTGACTTATTTGTTGTATGACACTTCATGTTGTCAGGATGCCTGTTTAGGAAAAGAATTCCATTTATTTCCACTTACTGAAAGGCTGTGGAACTACAAGCAGTAGAAAGAACAAGATTTTCTGGATACCTGAAGTTTTCTTTTGCAGTAATTGTATTTCAGATTGTGACACATTTTTAGAAATGGTGCTCTAGAAATGGAAAAGGTTTCAAAAGACAAGAGCATTTTTGTGGGGTGTTCCATTCTCACAGAACAAAATCAAAAGAGTGTGCTGGAGTGCTGCAGAATAAAATACTGTACTATAAACCAGTAAGATGGAAATAACTGTCATCTATAGTATTTATAAATATATGCATAGAATATTAAAATGAGTCCCATTTTTGTGTGTTAAATGTAGTGTGTATATAGGTTGTTTGGTACATCTCAGGTTTACGTATAGGGACCACATAAGTCTGTGGCTTTGCCACTTGGAAACTGTTGTTATATATTATTCTGATTATGTAGTAGTCATAAACAGAGCTGTATTTTATTCTGCTGTGCAACAAAATAGAAATACTCACAATGCACTCACTCTTGCAGGGACTCCTAAATTTATATCCTCTGCTAAAGATGGCCAAGTATCTGGTGCTTCCATTGCAATCTGTAACATGTGGGTAGAACTTCTGGCCTTTAAAGAGAAAGTATAGATGTGAAAACACTAATAGTTCATTTACCAATATAATAAATATTTCTGAATACAATTTACAAAAGCTGCTGCAGTTTTAATGAGTTCATTATTCTACATTGTTTGGTTTGTTTTTTGAAGAAGTCTGTTTTTGTGGAGCCCAGGGGTAGTGAAAACAATGGGCCATTTTAAAAATTGCCAGCTGAATGCATTTTATCGTCTGTATCTGGCTGTTCTGACTGATGAGGTGACAATGGTGTTACATTGAGAAGATTGCAGACTCCTGTTTTAAAGATGGGTGATTAAATGATGGTAAAACCCCGTGTTTTAACCGTGGTTTCTGAGAAATGCTGTGAGCAGTGGGGAGAGCAGAGAAGGAAACTGCAAACAACCATTTACAAGTAAAAGGGACATTCTATAAATTACCTGGGGCACAGCCAGGCCAGAAGGGGAAGATGGTTTCTCTCTTGGGCAGGCTTTTGTCACAGTTCCTGGTGGGAAACCTCATGGAACGGTGTTGGATGTTCAGGTGTTCTCCCCTGACTCTGCCATTGCTGTAGCTCCCACAGTACCCGAGTGGTGCAGGATGTGGGATCCATTTGCAGCCTCTGCCCAGCAGAGTGTTCCTATAGAGAACTTGTAAGGGTGGGTAAGCTTGCCAAGAGCCCAGACTAAAGGTTGATCCCAGATCTTTCTGGTAGATGCTATCCTAGCAGAGAAACCATTTGGAGTCTGCATTGCTGTGCATCATGTAAAACTAACTGGGAAACTTCTAATTTTAAATGAAACTTGGTTTTGCATAATATCACATCCTGCAACACATTGCTCTGACAGAAACTGCAGTGAATGTTGAATACTTCCAACTACTATTGAATAGAGTGATTGCTTTCTAAAATATTCTCAGCAATGAGTTTGTGGCTCCACTCTCTTCTTGTTCTGGGAAGCCCTCTCTAAGTTACTATTGCAGATGTGTCTGATAGTGGAAATGTAATTGTACAGAAGATACCACTCTAGTTTTCTGGGACTGAGCAGCTTATTTAGCCAAACATTCCTGATGTTACTTCCCAGTTTTGTGAATTCCTGCCTGCTGTGGGATGTGTGATGAGTAACTGCACCCTCTGGCTCCTTGTCTTGCAGCAGTAGCACCCCCTCCAGGCGGGGGGGTGGTGATGATGCAGCTCAACATCCCCAGCAATGCCCAGCCCCGGAACCCGTCCCCTCCGCAGAGGAAACACAGCAAGTACTACTGTGACCATCCCCGGGGGCACAAGGCCACAGAACTCAGCACTTTAGACGGTGCTGCTCAGGTGGGAGCTGGTGCCTGATCTGCATGAACTGCACCTCTGCATGGTTCTTCAGAAGTTCTTTTTGGAGAATTAAAATCTGCTCAGAATATATTTAATAATAAGTAAACCTATTTTCACTTCACTTCAGCCTTTGAAGGCTGTAGGTGCTGTTTAGCTTGTTCAAGTAGGTACTTTTTAGAACACTAATGTGGTGTTTGTTCCAGTTGCAGCACAGTCCTCAACTAGGTAGTCCTGTCACCTCACCGGCGCAGTCACCAGCACCAGCTCAGCTGTCCAACATGAAGAACATCCGTCCCACCTTAACACCTCTTTCTATTGTGTCCCAGTTTTCTAGACCTTTTGTCCCCGCACAAGGTATATTTTCAGTCAACTACAATGTGTCTGTGTTTTCTATCTGAGTGTTTTAAAATACAAGTTATATGGGGATTTTCTGCTCTCTTCAGCAGTATTGCTATTGAAGCAGGATTGCCAAAATTATTCACTCAGGCATCATGGAAAACTTCACTGACATTGTCTCCCATATTCTCAAAGGCGTTTGATCTCCTAGTTAGTGTGAGAGCTTCTGTAACACACTGGCTTTCACATACTGTGAAATTCCTCATTTCAGCATTGAAAATGTTGATAAAATGTTTGCTAGAATTCAGCTTCAAGTTTTAACCATAAATCACGAGCTGAGATCAAACCACCAAAGCAAGCATTCGTTCTTCATTGCTCTGTAGAACAACAGGATGGGATCAGAGCCTCCAGAGACTCTAGTACTGTTGCTGCTTCTGTTAGTATTTCAGACAGTACCACCCAAAGACAGAAACAATTCCTTGTAGAAGAACTTCAGTCCTCTGCTGCCATATTAACAGAAAAATAGAAAACATCCCACTGACATGGGATAGTTGGTAATGTTTAAAAAACAAATGATAAAAAAAGCCCTTTGTCGTGAGCAAAAACTTCCCAAACTCAAAATTAATAAGTCTGTTTTACACAAAGATTTACTTTAAAACAAAAGTTTAACAAAATTCTGTGTGTCTTCCTCACTGATAAAGAAACCCTTGTTTTCTTGTCTGTCTTTGTCTTATCTGCTGCATAACCTTTATGTGATTGCTTTGTATTCAGATGTTGTAGAAATTCCAAGAGGCCTGTTCCAAGCACACCTCTCAGCTCCTTAATCTGCTGGGATTACTAAAAACTCCTAGTCCATTGTCTTTGTGGATCCTTGCAGCAAATAGGAATGTGAAAATGTACTTGGCTCTAATCTGGCATATAACCACAAAAATGACTAAATTAGCATGCTGAGGGGAGCTTTGGACTTATTAAGCTCATTTTGAAATGAGAGGACTTAGATAAGACTGAAATGAAGCAAAACTTCAGTGTAATCCTTAAATACTAGAAAGCTTTTCATCTTGGGACTAGTCTGTGACTGACTGACACTGATTTGTGCCAGGTGTGGGTTTGTGAGCCCAGCCAAACACAACTTTGTGCACAGTTACTCTGCTTTCTCTTCTGTGTAACACAAACATCGTTAAGAGGAACTTGGAGGAAGATTTCATATATAATAGAAAAACCCTTCTAATTACCTTTCTCTTTAAGGAGATGCCAGATACCCATTGCTTGGCCAACCCCTGCAATACAATCCATCTTTATTACGAGGACAAGTAACAAGCCAACAGGTATTAAAGAGAACAATCTCCTGCCAACAATGAAAAAATTTAGGACAACCATTATAACCACCCTGAACAGGGGAATGTGTTATTGCAATAGCAAAGCAACTGAGTGGAAGGTGCTTGCTTTCCAATCATTCTTTATTCTGTGTCAATACTTCCCATTGTTCTTGTTCGTTGTATTAAAAAAAAAGTGGAAACATTTGTCTGGAGTTTGGCTTTTAGGCACAGTGTAGATTATGGATTTTTTTGATGTTAAGCAATTCACTGGCTAATTAAAAAAATCTAAAGGACCCTTTGCTAAAAGGGTTCTCTTTTATTCAAATAACAATTTAAAATATAATAAAAAAATACATGTGGGCACTTCTAAACAAAGAGTGGGTTTGTTTCTTATAAGAACAAACCCAAAATATTAGTATTAGCAAAGTTTAAAAGTCTTGCCATTTATTTGATTTTTGGGACACACAGCCCCCCTGCCTCTGCCTTGCTCAGTTCTACCCAATGTCAGCTCAGGATGTGGTGGCTGGGGCAGGGGTTCTTCTTCCCAGAAAATTTAAGGGGATTTTTTTATCCCATCCCTTTCTTCTGAAGCCAAGGATTGAATGTGCCCAACTGCAGGATTACAAAACTAAAATTGGACATGGAAATCTTTTCTGTACCGTGATAGTGCAGGTCATTTTCCAGACATTTCTGGCACTGCTTTTCCCTGAGCTGACTAGAAATTTTAAGATACTGATGCATTGTCACTAAAGAACATCGTTTGTGTCAATCTTTCCAGTGTCAACCTGGGAACAGACATGGGAACAGGGGAAAGAAACCAGCAAAGAAGGCTGCTTCAACAGATCTTGGGGCAGGAGAACCAGGTACAGAACTGCTGACTGACACAGTCCTGCAGAAAAATGAATTGTGGTGATGGGCTGGGAAGGTACAAGAAAAGCACAGGAGAGAAAAATTAGACAGAAATGGACATGGCAAACACTGGAAATGTAAGGATGGAGAGGATGACATGATTTGGAGAGAGGGGAAGAGGGAGATTAAATGAGAAAAGTGTAGTTTTGAAGGCTGAAGAAAAGACCAGAGAAGTTCAGGATTGGGGAGTGCTAAAAGGAAAAGCAAGTTTGTCAGTTTACTGGATATAAGTTCTATTGTATTGTTACATTAAATATTAATTATAGGTACCTCTGCTTCCTTTTACTGGCATAAGAACTGAAATCAGATGTAAACCATAAATTATTTGTGCTATTTCTTTCTTAATTTTCCCCCTTCTAATATAAATAATCCCATGGATTTGGGGGACATGGTAGATCTACAGATTAGCTCCTTGGAGTTGGTAAAGACATATCCAAATAAAACCTGGCAGCATCTTCATACCTTTACTGGAAAGAATTTTTGCTGGAGGTGTTACCTCCTATCAACTCTTGGTTAGTAAAAAATGATTTCTCTGTAACATTCTGCAATTTACTGGAGAGGATTTTTTTGAGAGAAGACAGACTAGTTTCTTTGGCATGGTGATGTGTGAAGGGTTACCAGGCAAAGCCAGTGAGATGCTCTAGAGAGTTCTGAAACCTGCTGTAAAATGAGTTGGTGATGATTTTATTATCTTTCCCTCTCTGTTCTGAGGACCCTCTTTGTATTCTCCGCTTCTATTTGTACACTTGTATTTGTAAGCAGTGCTAAGTGTGAAAGCAAAAGGCTCTCTGCAATATCAGGAATGGGAAGCCTGTGCATTTGGTATCAGCCAAGTGGAGATACAAGTATGAAATAACTCATTTCCCACTGTGTGTGTTGTCTCATTAAGTACAACGACCAACTCAGATTCATTTGCTTTTCTCCTTTCAGCTGTGGGAAAAGTCCTAGAAATTACTGAGCTGCCAGAGGGCATCACCCGGCTGGAGGCAGAGAAGCTCTTTGGAGAACTGTTCAAAGTGGGAGCGAAGATCCGGTGGGTGCGGGACGCGCAGTGCCTGCACTCGCAGCAGCGCCGCTCCGGCGGGGACGGGAGCACGGAGCCATCCAAGCCCAGTGACTTGGCCTCCACCTACACGGTCCTGGCCGCCTTCCCCACCATGTCGGCGGCGCAGAACGCGCTGAAGAAGCAAAGCAGTACCTCAGTGGGCAAGTTCAGGCTGAGAACCAGCAAGAAGCACTACGACCTCCACGGCCTGGAGAGGGCCAGTTCTCAGTAGCAGTTCCACCACGGACACTCAGCCTTTACTACTTCCATGTTCCCCCTCCTGGGTTGGTTTGATGTCACGGGGTTTCTGTTCTCTGCATGGAGACTCCTGGGATGTCTTGTCATACGACATTTGCCATTGAAGAATAAATAACCCGGTGAATCCAGCAAGATGAAGAAGAAAAGTTCCAGAGCTAATCCCAGACAATAGCAAGGAATCACCTTGGTGACAGGCAGTTTTCCATGAGGAATGCTGTGGAAATGCCCCCTACTTTTATAGTAGTTTTGTTTTATATTTTTGAAATCTTGTATCAGATCCAAAGTTCTATTGTACAGCAGATGTTCATAAAAATCCATATGCAGATTTGTATTTTATAATCCCTTTTCACAGCCAGCACACAGCTGTCCATTCCAAGGCAGGAACCTGAGGATTGGTGGAGGGGAAAAGAGAACCATTTTCAAGGAATTACATTCATTTTCTAGCAAACTACCCCAAACCTTCAAGTTAACCTGTTCTTTGTCCCTCGTGGTTTCCTTTTTTCTTTTTGAGTTTTTTTTAAGGAAAAAAAAAATCATTTTAGTAACTAACTCCTTAGGTGGTCATTTTCCTTTGCAATTCACTCAAACAATGTCAAAAGAAATTACAGGGTTGTACCCTCGAAGGATTTGCTTCTGATCCAGCAAGTTTAATAATTATTTAAAGGGGAATATGAATGGGTTACAAAGAATGTTCACTGAATCACATTTTAATATTTCTTTTTAGCAAAAGTGTGAAGAAAACTAAAATGTATCTTCACAAGTGACAAAATGTTTGCACTTTAATTGTGTCCCCACCAGTATGGCTCTCTCTCTCTTCCTTTTCACGCTAAGATAATTGTGTTTGATAAGTGCTGGAAACCTTTTTAATGGTTTAAGTTTTCATCATTTGCAGATGCTCACTGGACATTAAAGATTCATTGCACATAAATGAAACAAACCTTTTTTCAATCTGTGTAATTTGCAAGTCTGTACAATGTGTGCTGATGCAAGCCTTTTTCAGTTCAAGAGAATAAATGTTTACAAACACAAACCTTCCCAGTGCACTTGTTTAAACTTCTGGGAGTCTTCTGAAACCTGGATGAACTCACATCAATGCTTAGGATCCCTTGAAATGTGAGAAAAGAACTTAAAAATACTAAAACCTTTTAAAGAACCACTGTTGCTGTTCCTCCTCTTGAGTTTATGTTACCCTGCCCTCCATCATTTTTAAATGTTTCCCTACATAAGTAAAAAAGAGAAATTATTCAGATACCCTAAGGGACTGCTTCTGGTTTTATTTTTAGCTCAGGCACTGGTTTGCTGCTGTAACTACTTGTTCACTTCCTAAGGCTATTGCTTTGTAAAGAGTGCATTTGTAACTTCTGAAAGTGGAAACTTAAGGTAAACGTTGTGTTTAGAAACATTTTATAGAGCAAAAGTAAAGAATTAAAGTGCATTAATTTTCATCTTTTATACAAAAAAATTCTATCCCTGAGCAACCAATTGTGAAGGGGCAAGGACAGTCCTTTGCACGTTCAACTCGAGTCCTTCATGTGATGAAGTACTTGGAAGAAAGCTAAGAAATCTGACCTGTCTGGGAATGATGCAGCCTCACAAACTGGGTTTATGAGACTTGCTTCTGGGAAATGCTGGAATAACAGGTATTGAGGTGACTAAAGGTAAATTACACTCAATACTCCCCTAAAACAGAGGGGGAAATGTTGACCTTCAAGCCCCTGGCCAGAAGGCAAATCTGCTTAGCCCTGGCTGCTTTCCTAAAAGGATGGGACTTAGCATTTGAGTTCCTGTGCTGCTGAGGGATGTGTTTCTTCCTGCTGGGCTGCTGTAGTTCACTGCACCCAAAGCCAAAGATGGGAAGAGCCCCAGCTGGTGCAGTTTTCCTGCTCCTCTGAACAGCAGAGAGAACATGACTAACGCCCACATTCTGTTACTCCCTCTTGCTGATTGCCAGGGCCAGTTTCAGATTATGTTTTAATCCTGTAGAAGTAGCTCACAGGTTACAGGTCTGCAGTGACAGGTGTCCCAGCCCACAAGGCAGCTTCTCCCGTAGTTATCACATTCCACAAGATTTTTCCTAGCTGTAGAAGGGCAGTGAATGGCTGTGAGAGCTCCCATCTATTCTCAACAGCCCAAGAACTATATCTTGCATCAAATGGAACTGTTTCTGAGTGTTGCATGACTTGCTTCATTGCATAAACCTTCCCTATAACAACCAGAGAAGAAAAGGTAATGCAAGGGAAGCATGGAAATGCAATCCAAACAGTGGGAGGGGAGGGATACACTGATTAGGAACAAGGCCCAGGAAATACTTCATTTTTATCAAGTAAGTTGTAAACTTGAATGCAAATTGTCTTAGAAGAAAAAATTAGAGCATTTAATAAACCAGTTGTACTCTAATGGAGAACGTGATCCCTTCCAATTCCTACGAGCTGCTCACCCTTTCTGCATTCAGGGACAGTTACTTTTTTGGGTTTTGATCTGGCTGTGCTCTACAAGCCACATACAATTAACAGAAGTGTCAGAGGCTTGTGCTGTGTACAGGGGGCACAGAATTCACATATTCCCACTTTACAGTCTTGTTTATTCCTGATTGTGTGCTGTTTCATGCTGTCTCTATTAAGTGAACAGGATGCTTGTACCTTCCTGGCTTTTACACTTGTGCCCCTTCTTGTCTCTTAAGCCACACAAGCCTAGGTCAGGACTATGTGCAAAACCTCTGGAAATACATTTGTTCCATAGATTTGGATCATGGTCTAGAAAGCAAATAAAAGCACTTTATGGCATGAATTTGTCATATGTAAAACACATTCCCAAGTGTTCCCAACAACTCCTCTGGTGCTGTGGTGTATTTGAGCTGCCTGTCATTTAACATCAAAGCCACTTTTAAAGCAAATAGTGGCAAAAGGAATTAAGTGGGGACTTGTATTGCAGCAATACAGTATGTTTCATTTTACTCTGCACTCTCCTCAAAGCACATGGACCTGATGCTGGATTTGGGTAGACCAGAACGTCACACCTGAGAATCTCCTCACAGCCTGCAACCAAAAGGGAGTCAAAATTACAACTAGTTTTTTTTCTAAATACTTCAGCTCCATGATGTATTTTTTCCATAGAAACTTGGTGCAGCCTTTAAGTTCTTGTATTGAGCCCTGAGGCAAAGAATGTTAAGATGAAGCTTTGGAGAAAACTGACCAAAACACTTTTATGTTACAGGTCATGAAGAATTTTGTAGCTGGAATTTTTATATATTTTTAACTATGAAAGGACTCATTTCAATCCCTTCAATGTTTCTACAGCTCAGTCTTCATGAAGGTTGAATTACAGAGGCCTCGGTTTGAACTTCAGGGGAGGCACTGGCATTCTGCTGCTTTCTAATACCTAACTTTTGCCCTTGTTGTAGGGTTAATTAGCATTGCCCTTCTCTCAGTTTCCAAATAGTTACTCTATGAAACATCATTATTAAGTGCTCTGACAGCCTATCACATTGATTTACACAGTCTGGGAACTACATCAGACCTTGACTCCATGGCTACTCAAATTTGTTGCCTTCTTACTTGCCCTGAACTGATACTTTGATTTGTTAATGAACCATTGATTCAGGGTGAAGCAGCAGGACAATTTAAAAAAGGAATTCACTAATAAAAATATTTCCTTTTTAATGCAAATGGATCTGTGCTGTTTGGGGGAGAAAAAATTATTCTCTTAGAATGCAAATTGTACCCCATACCAATGGCTGAAAACATACAGACACTCCCCAGAGGAACTGAATCCCACGTAATGCTGCAGCTGCCAAATTATTTTTTCTGAGTTCCCAGTAAAACTTCCTACTTGTTACCCATTCCTTTTCCCGGGCCTACACATTGCAGACCTCTGCTGTTTTCCAGGGACACTGGCAGTAAGGGCTCTCAGATTAATTACAGCAGCAAAGGCACATCCAACAGCAGCAATCAGTGACTCTACAGTTAGAGACTTATATTTTTAAAATTGTAATTATCTGAGAGTGTAATATAGATGGTCCCTGAGGATGTAAAAGATTGCACACCTTCGCAGAAGTTACCTTTCCAGTCATTAGTAAGCCCTTCTTTCACGTTTAAACAGAATTTCTTCCTTGTTTCAAGTGGTGGCAAAAATTTTGAAAATCATGTTTGCAAGAGAATTTCCAAAACATACAGTGCTCAACACTTCACTCACCCTTCCCATGGAACTTGGCTTCCAACTTAGGATTTCAAATGAGATGCAGTAAATGCAAACTGCAGCTGTTGGAAAAGCCACGAGAATTAGTGCAACACATCCAAATTCCTCACAGAGTTAAGATACCAACATACCTTACAGCATTACTCCTCCTCTCCATGCACGTGTAAGAGAGATGTCTCTTTGCTCATCCCCCCCAAAAAACGTCTAGCTTAATATCATCCAACCTCTGGCATTGCCCTCAAATGTTTTGTACCATGAAGAAAGAAAATACAAAAAAATACAAAATAATAATTAAAAACCACTCAGAACCATGTTCTGATGGTTACTCCTTTAAAACCTTGCAGAAGCACAACACGTGTGTGCAAGGCTTACCCAGTGTGCAGGATTACTGACACATTTTCCACATGCTGCATCTTGAGAGAAGTAAAACAGCTTTTGTATTCTGTTGTCAACACTGACTTGCATCTTTTTTACTGTTGGTTTGTAGGTTTTTCTAGTTGTCATTTTCCAGTGACTTCTCTAATTAAGCTCCAGGTTACACAAAGTACAACAGTGAAAGGCTTTCCAGGCTGAGAGACTCCGTGTTTTTTGGCCTTCCAATGTTTGACAGTATCTGCCTCAGCAAGTTGCCCAGTTACACAGTCACAGTCCTAATGGTGTTTCAAAAATGCTTGGGGGGACCATTTTGTCCAAAATGTTATTACCAGAGCACTTGAAATGAACTGTCCTGTCCTCATTACTGTGAGATGTCCATCAAGGGGTGTGGCTGCTTTGCGGGATGTGCTGTCCCAGCCTGGGAGCAGGCAGGATGTCCTGGCCTCACCTCCTGCCTCTCATGGAGGGTCTGTGCACACCTCACTCTATTTTTGTCCCATTTAGCACTGATTTCTGTAATTTTTCCCCACTGCTTTCCCCCTCAGTCACACCTTTGCTGTCTCCAGGGCGGGCACTGGGGGTTGGCCGTGTCCATCCTGCCCTCGCAGCCCCAGGGGGCACGAGGGGCACGTGGGGTGTGTGTGCCCCTTTCTCCAGCACTGCCCCACACAATCACGGATTGTCAGGGTTGGAAGGGACCTCTGGAGATCACCCAGTCCAACCCCCTGCCAAGGAAGGGTCACCTGAAGCAGGGGACACAGGAATGTGTCCAGGTGGGTCTGGAATGTCTCCAGAGCGGGACACTCCACGCGCTCCCCGGGCAGCTGTTCCAGGGCTCTGCCACCCTCAACGTAAAGTTCTTCCTCATGTTGAGGTGAAACTTCTTGTGTTTTAGTTTATGGCCATTGCTCTTCGTCCTGTTGCTGGGCAGCACTGTCTTGGCACCTGCCTTTGAGATACTTTTATTCATCAATGAGATCCCCTCTCAGTCTTCTCCAGAGTAAACGGCCCCAGCTCCCTCAGTCTCTCCTCATCAGAGAGATGCTCCAGACCCCTCATCATCTTTGTGGCCTCTGCCGGACCCTCTCCAGTATCTCCTTGTCCTTGTACTGAGGAGCCCAGAATGGGTCACAGTATTCCAATGTTTAATCACCCTTTCTGTGAAGAAATTACTCCCAGTGTCCAACCCAATCCTCCCCTGGCGCAGTTTAAGACTGTGTCCTCTCATCTTGTCGCTCGTTGCCTGGTAGAAGAGCCCGACCCCCGCCTAGCTATACCCTCCTTTCAGGTGGTTGTAGAGAGCGATCTGGTGAGCCCTGAGTCTCCTTTTCTCCAGGCTAAGCCCCCCGCAGCTCCCTCCGCGGCTCCTCACAGCACTTCCTCCTCATCCTCACCTAAGGACGCACCGCCCCTGCCGCAGCTCCAAGATGGCGGCGGCCCGAGGGCGGTGTGAGGGAGGGGAGCGGCCGCCAATCAGGAGGCGCCTCGCCGGGGCGCGAGCGCAGGCGCGCGGGGGCCGTTGGGCATGCGCGGTGCCCCCGGCGCGGTGCGGTGAGGGCGGCGGGTCCCGGCGGGTGCCGGCGCTGCCGCGGCCGCACGATGTGGTTCGGCGGGTCCGTGCCCGCCGCCATCGCCGCCGCCAAGGAGCGCAGCTCCGTTTTCGTCGTGTTCGTGGCAGGTACGCTGCGTCCCGGGGCCCACCCGCCCCCCCCGCCCTCCGGCAGGGCCCGGCGGAGCCCTGCCGGCCGTGTGCCGCCCGCCGGGCGGGATTTGTGCTGTGTCAGCCCCGGCCCCGGCCCGTGTGGGGCTTTGCCCCTCGTTCTGCCCCGCTGCGCTCGCTCGGCTCCCGCTGCCGCTGCGTCGGGGGCTGTTTATGGTGTTTTGTTTCCTCCCCTCGCACGGACAGCGCGTGTTTCGTAACCGAGTGCCGCTGGAACCCGCACAGACCCACAGCGCCGGGTGCGCGCTGCCTTTCTGCCTGGAAACACGGGGAGGGGGACACGGCCCCGAGCTGCGCCAGCCGAGGATTAGGGTGGGCATGAGGAGGAATTTCTTCAGAGAAGGGGTGATTGGACACTGGAATGGGCTGCCCAGGGAGGTGGTGGAGTCACCGTCCCTGGGAGGTGTTTAAGGAAAGGCTGGACGTGGCACACAGTGCCATGCTCTGGTTGACACGGTGATGTTCGGTCGCAGGTTGGACTCGATGATCCCAGAGGTCTCTTCCAACCCGATTGATACTTTGATATTCTGTGGTTAGAGAGGCCCTTTAACTCACTTCTTGTGCTTTTATGTATCTGTGCGTGTTGTTTCTTTAGGTTTTACTGTTGCCTTAATTGCTTATGGCTTCAAGTCTTTCAGATGCCTCATGAAACAACAACGTGTGGCTTAGTGTTGTTCCCTCAGGAACTGCTGAACCGTGGGATTGGTGAGGCTTTGAGGAGAAGTTCCCTCCCGAAGGGGATGTGCACAGAAAAGTTAGTGCAGTTAAGTTCCCCTGTTGACACAACTCTCCTTATACCTGGAGAACAGCATTTTCTGCTGGATAGTGAACATACTGCTGGAAATCAAGGTCTTCTCAGACCACAGATGGAGTAAGGGATGGGGTGGAGCAGTTCATAAAGAGCTGCAGCCCGTGGGAAAGACTCCCTTTGGAGAAGCTGGGAAGGGACTCCATGCTCGAGCAGGGGAAGAGTGTGAGGAGTCCAGCTGCTGAGGAGGAAGGAGCAAGAGAGACAACGTGTGAGGAACTGACTGCAGGAAGGGTGGGGAGATTTGTTTTTATTTCTCATGATCCTACTCTGGCTTTTGATTAGTAATAAATGACATTAATTTTTCCCTAAGTCGAGTCTGTTTTGCCTGTGACAGTAACTGGTGAGTGATCCCTCCATGCCCTTATCTCTCCCACAAGCCTTCCATTCTATTCTCTTCCCCCTGCCCACTGAGGAGGGCAGTAGTAGAGTGGCTGAAAAGTGCATATTATAACTTGTTTCCACTATTTTTTATGACACTAAAATTGTACACAAACTAGGACCTTTTAGATGTTGATGTTGACTGGGTGGATGTAGGAATATGTAGATGTGTAACAGAGATGAATTTCAGGGATGTAACCTAGTTTTGTCACTTGGTGTGCTGTGAGGATTTGTTTTGTTTGCTTTTATGAGCCCTGGAAAAGGGGGAGTGTTACTTCAGTGAACCATATCTCTGAAAGGAAAGAGCTGGGGAGTTCTGCCAAGATCTGGTCCCCCCAGGCACCGTGGGATCAGGGCAGCTGACCTGGGCAGAGCTGATCATGAAGCATCAAGAACTCACTTTCTCACTGTGTGTGGAAGCACGTGTGTTTGAAGGATGCAGAGTGCTGAAAGAACAGTCTATTTTTATGTTAGCAGGGGTTGACTTTGTTGTTTGGGTATCAACATTTCAGACTGCACAGTGAGGGTAACTTCGGGCCTTTACACTCCACGCTTCCCACTGGAGGCAGGCATTTGAAAGCAGCTTTCTGAGCAGGCAAACAAGGATTCAGCAGCGTTCAGTGTTTCTGTTTTGTTTTGGACACTTCATCCAAATAGTGGCTATGGGGATAAAAAATGAATAAAGGAAAAAAAATTAGTGAGAGAAATTGAAAATATAAGTTAAATGCAATTTTGAGGTGGCCACTAGTGGAGAAGAACTGTTAGATACAGTCCTGACCAAAATGAGTGAATTCTGGTAGGTCCATCTCTGGTTTCTACCACCATCTCTCTTCCCTTCACTTGTCTTCTTTGCTCTTTACTTACTTTCTCTCTAGAAAATGAAGAACTGAATGATTCTTTCTGCTTCCAGGATGTTTTTCTAGTCAAGCAAGGAATACTGTGGTTATTTATCTTAAAAAGGAGGTGGTGTTTATGACTGCAAGTGCATGTTGTTCAACCAGGTTTCTCCTTTACCATTTGTGTTTGCAGCTGAAATCCCAATGTTTTTGAGTTCAGTGTTTGAAACCCTCAGGACACGTTGTGGTGATGCAATAGTGTAAGTGTAGTAAAGATGCTGTTGAACTCCTGGGAAGTTGCAATAAAAGGTGTTGCTCCATACTCTGCAGAGAGCACGAGGTGAAGTGTGTCTGCCTTAGGAAACTGATTTTAAATATTAAGGTGAGATGTTAAATAGAGCCTTCTGTGCACACCAGGCAGGGGAGTTGTGTGTGGGGAACAGACGAGTTACTTTGTGGCATCAGTTAATTGCCGGCAGCAGTTTCCCTCTGCTGCTGTGCAGGGAACAGTGTTCCTGGTGGTGAAACAGGTCTGAGGAACCCAGATAGACGAGGGAATGGCTGGAGCTGTGTCGGGGAGGTTTAGGTTGGGTATTAGGGAAAGGTTCTTCCCCCAGAGGGTGGTTGGGCACTGAACAGGCTCCCCAGGGCACTGGCCATGGCCCCAAGGCTGCCAGAGCCCAAGAAGCGTTTGGACAACGCTCTCAGGCACACGGTGTTACTCTTGGGGTTGTCCTGTGCAGACCAGGAGTTGGACTGCATGATCCTTGTGGGTCCTTTCCAGCTCAGGACATTGTGTGATTCTGTTCTCTGGTATCTTGTGGTAGCTGTTCTGTAGATGGTTTTGTAGCCTACGGAGTTAAAAAACGCCTTTCATTCCTTGAGTTATTAATCTGAAGTTCAGTTGTTCATTTGGTATGAAACCTCCTCTGTTCTGGTTGAGGTGTTTAAGATTATCCTTTCCAAAGGTTAGAAATGTTCTGATCATGAAAATACCAGGCCACTCATAAAAAGTGCTTTTCAGAGTGAAGAAATGAAGGGGGGGTATGGGGAAAGTAAAAAGCTTCAAGATAAAATGTTTGTGTTTCTTTTTAATAACATTTGTAGAAATCCTCCTTCCTTTGTTCATAGCTTTATTTTATGGATTATTTTTTTACAAAATGGTGCTTTGCAATCATAAGCTATTTGTTAGTAATTTGTAGCCAAGATGTAGCAAAGCACTTTTCAAGTGAAATGACGCAAAGGAGGAGGAGGTGAACAGCTTCATGTCCTGGCTTTTCTGGCATTTCCAGAATCAAAATCCTTACTCTTACTGCGCAATTATGAAATGTTGGACATGGAAAAGTCAGCTAGGCTTATCTCTCTCCTTCTGAAAGGAAGACACTTTTCCCTGATGACTGAGTGTTGAGGAATAGGGGAGTTAAAGTCTGACAACCTGTGATGGTTTTGAGTAAGTTCCTCATACAGGAAATAAATTATTGCAGGAAAAGTGTCTATTTTCTCTGCACAGCTATCTAAATTTACCTGGCCAAATTTAAGAGACGAGGAAGTGTGACTGTGAATTGTGTACGGATTGTTACACCAAGTGAAATAAAGTGATGCTTTTGTTTGAGAAACAAGAAATCTGAGAGTCTTGGGAGCCGGAATTCTGAAGTGGTTGTGCTGGCTCAGTGTTTCGCAGAATTATGAGTTATGTCATGTTCAGGCTTCACCTCTTGACCTTTCTGATGTTTTTCCTGTGACCTGGCAGTTTTCATTTCAGGATATAATTACTACTACCTGTAATAAAAGAGCCTTAACCCCCAAATGAGGAAGGGTTATCAAAACAAAAAGATGTGTGAGAATAAGCAACTCTTCGGTGGGTGGTCACAGTATTAATCTGTGTGTTGTCGCAGAGAGCTTTATAAAATGTGAGTTATCAGCATTTTCATTCACGGGGCACATCTCAGACTGTCCTGTGAACAGTTTCTGCCCTGTTTATGTCTTTCAACATTCTTTCTTCTACAGCAGCTGTTTTTGTGGAAAAGTTAGTGTTAGGCAAGTGTTTAGATATTTTTAGTAGCCTAATCGGATGAGCACATGTCCTGTTGAAAGAGTGTGTGGTGAAGCAGCTGCCTCCGAGCAAGTGGGAACAGGAGAGGGGCCTGAACTGCTCCTGGCAGAACAGCTGCTTCCACTGACAGCAGGAGAAAAGGTTCTGACATAAAACAGCCTAAATATTCACTTCCTTATGCAGAATAATCGTGATAGAGGTGGATACTTTGTTACTTGCTCCAATACTTCCAGGATAAAATCGATACATCTGGTTGAAAACCAGGTGTTCAAAATGGTTATATTTTTGATACATGTCCCTCTGAGAAGCCTCCTGACCAAGACAGCAGCACTTCCCTAGGGGACTCCACGTGTAACTCCTGATCCTAACAAATCAAAAATACTGCATGGAATGGCAACTGGGATGGAACAAACAAGTGGTTTGTTGTTGTCACCAAATAATGGACTACTGTACTGCTGTACTTGTGACTCAGATTCTTCATGAAGTCCATTCCAAGCTGCTGGGAAGTAATACAGATTGAAGATAAACAAATGGTGGCAAGGCAGGGTAGTTGTTGAAAGATAGTTAATATTCATCAGAATTATTTATTTACCCACATCCTCACCGAACTGGTGCTTTGGAAGATAAATGGATGATTGACATGTTTCATTTGATTAAAATAACACTTCTGGATCTGTGGCCCCACAAAACCGTTTCAGTTTCTCTTACCTAAATAGCTCCTGTGCTCCTGTTATTCCTGTTCCTCTGTGCTCCTCACTCCTTTTCCTCTCCTACTGTTCACATCCAGAAAAGCACAAAATACAAAACTGATATACAATTAATCCTGCAAATAAGTGTTTCTTGGTTTGTGTATTTTTTTCAACACTGTCAGACTGTGAAACTTTGCTGAATTATGTATTTCCAAGGAGTGGAGAACATAGTTTTACCTATCAGCAGCTGGTGAACCAGTATGTAATTAAATTTATAATGAGGGGTAAATGGCTGATAGTTTTGTCAGGTTAGGAGGTGAAGTTTACTGTCAGGGAGAAGCAGTGGTTCCCTCTGTGCTGCGGGATCTCTGTGCATGTTATGAGGGTAATCTGGAGAAAAATAATCAAGAGTGTCTTTCAAAGGTGATCCCAAGCAATTTGAAGCAAAGCTAAAATCAGAGCAGAAAAAGCAATTTGTGCTGGATTTAGCTTCACAGAAGTGTTGTG
Source organism: Neopelma chrysocephalum (assembly GCF_003984885.1). Taxonomy (NCBI): domain Eukaryota; kingdom Metazoa; phylum Chordata; class Aves; order Passeriformes; family Pipridae; genus Neopelma; species Neopelma chrysocephalum. The sequence continues at coordinate 6,489,660 of NW_020897767.1, read as the reverse complement.
TCTTGCAGGTGAAGATGAACAATCTACTGAGATGGCTGCGAGGTGGGAAGATGAGAAGGTGACTGAGGCTGCCTCAGATGGGTTTGTTGCTATTAAAATCGACACCAAAAGGTTTGAGCCTATTCTAATTCTGTCACGTATACCATCTTTCATTGTTGATGATGAGAATAAGAGGCTTTGAAGTCCTCACCCTGATTAGGAGATATTCTAAATACAAGATTCCAGAGCATAAGTGAGTTCAGTACTCCTGAAGCCCCTAGGGCCTGAAAAAATGTCAGAATTTACTGTTGTGTTCTGCAGACATTCGCTGTGTGTTTCTGACTGTATTCCAGTACTAGTAAAAGAATGCTTGAAGTTGTCCTTTTTCAACAGGAGGAGACATGAAAGTGCTATAAAAAAAGCTGGAATCAAAATGAAGTGCTAGAGGCAGTTCTTGATTTGCCAAGTTACATAATGAATTAAAAACCTTTCATGAATTCAGAAGGATAAGAATCTGTAAAGCCCCAGAGAAAATGTGTTTGCCTCCATTGTAACACATAGAATGGGGAAGCATTGAAGTTCCTGAGTAAATTACGCAGCTATTTTGGTTATGTTTGTGTTCCAGTCCAAGTGCACAAAGTGCACTGACATTTCCCAAAATGGTATTATTTTGAAATGCTCTATAGACATTTTATTAGATTTACTATATTATTTGTGCTCAATAGACTAGATTGCTTCTTCCTGAATTGCCTCTTAGCACTGCTTCCCTCAATCTGATGTAGTCAACTGTGATAACCAGCGATTGTCACCACGTCAACACTTCTGCAGAATGTTAATGAGAAGATGCAATGCAAATTTGCTTTTAGTGTTCTCTCAAGTATTTAAATAGTTTTGTAGGACAGTTATTTTTATGATGAAAGACTTAATCTGAGGTTGTTGCGAAGCGATTGCTCCTCCTAAATGAATCTTTTCTTTTCAACAGTGAAGCATGCCTGCAGTTCTCTCAAATTTGTATCCTTTGAGATCAGTTTAGATGCTACATTATGATTACAGATAATTGCTCATTACAAGTTAAGACTGTTCTTAAGATAAGTACTTTCAAGCAACATTATTGAAAATACTTATTATGGGACAAAAGTGTGCAATAAACTGTGTATTTAATAGATACCATCTGTGTATTCAACTTACTGTCAGTTCTTAGAGAAAGTGAACAAGTTTATGTTAATCCTGTGTAATTCTCTAAATAGAAAATGATCTAAAATTTATGTCATCAGAATAACCCACTGGTATTACTAAGCAGCTTTCAGTTATTAGTTGGGGCTCAGAGATACAGGGGAGGAAGAACAAGCAGTGGACAGGGTTCTGTCACAGACACAGCTGTGGAGTCAGGGAAACATGTCCCTACCTTAAGGGGGTCACTGCACAGAGTTCTGTATGATGCTGAGAAAGGGGATTCAGAACCTCAACTTGGATTTCCTTAATGCTGTAGAGAATTCATTATTGTCCACTTAAATGTTGTCTCACACTAAAACAAAATCTCTCCAGTCAAAGCATAATCCGTGGCCGGAAAAGTTGGAGAAAAATATTTTTGCTTAAACCAGTACAAAGAAAAGAAGAAATACTTATCACTGGTATGCAGTGTTTGCCAGTGTCTCTTTTTCCTTCCTCCCTTGGCACTGACAGCTGGTGAGCAGGTGGAGATAAGAGTGTTGGGCTGGAAGCTCCTGTAGGAAGGACGTCTGCCTTTCCCTGGAAGTTACTTTATGAACTTGTGTCATTCACTGCCCTTAACTGTTGCTGTGCAGATCCCGTGGTGTGTGTTCCATCCAGCTTTTTTATAGGAGACAATGGAATCCCTTTGGAAGTCATTGCTGGCAGTGTTTCTGTTGAAGAGCTTGTTACCAGGATCCATAAAGTTAAACAGGTAACACTTGCTGACAGCTGGGTCTGCGACTGAGTCGAGTGTGCTCAGGACAGGTGATGGCCCTGGGCAAGGGGGAGTTACTGGTTCTGTGTCCTGCAACCTGGAATTCAGCACACAGATTGAACAGGCTGGAAGCACTATGGAGAAGTGCTACATTAACTTTTGATTCGCAGATTGGTTTAGATCATGTGTGTAACACCTGCAGTATTGAAGAAATGTGTTGAGATCTCTAAACTGGAATGACATACTAATTGCTCTTCAGCTCATGTGTGGTTTTTTAATACTGTTCTGTAATGTAGATTTATAAAATTATGCTGTGGAACATAATTTAAGTGTAGATAGTTTTATCACTTTGATTTGATCACTTTGATGATCAATTTTAGTGCAAGACTAAAATTAGGAAAAGTGTGAAATGCATGATTGCACTATACTCAACAATATGTGATTATTCTAGTTTTATATTTTTAATAGGGCTGATTCTCCAAAAATAGCTGACTCTTGACCTTTGAACCTGTGAAAAATATTTGAACTTTCATGGCCTCAGGTTTTTTTCTCCAATTTCTTAGATGCACACAGGGAAAGGGCGGCCTTTGGAAAATGGCACTCAGTCACCTGCCCCCCATCCCTCCTCCCAGTCTGATGGTGCTCCAGAAAATACCCAGTCCAGAGCAGCAGAGTCTTGTAACTCCTCTGACTCTGCTATGCCTGAGGCAGTAAGACCTTCCACCAGTAATGGTGAGTGTTTTGACACAAATGCTTGCTAATTTACTTTGGAATTATTTTTTTTCCTGAAAAGAAAGTTTCTTATGTACATGGTAGTACATAAAAGGCAATATGTTGTGGACTCGTTGAGGACAAACTTGGGTATTCCAGAATGCTTTTTGCAAGTCCAGAGGGAAGAATAACTTGTTGTTCTGCTTAGTTTTAATGAGCGAGGAATGGTTTATAATACAATAAAATTTGTGTATCCTTTCCTGAAAAATGATTCAATGAAAAAGTTTCTTTGGGTTTGCAACCTGAAATCAAACTGCTGAGGGGGGAAGTCTAAGTAGCAGAACCTCAGATTTCCTTGAGATATCCCAGTTGCTGTAAATTGTGGCTAACAATGAGCATAGTAGTTTTTATCAAAGAAATATACCTTTATTTTTTCCTTATGCTTTACTTTCTTGTAAATCCCTTGAAGATGGAGCAAATTCTGGTTCAGCAAGCCAGGAAGCAACTAATTCTGCAGATGAGCGAGTGAGTGATGCTCAGCCTGTGAATGATCTTACACTCAAGGTAGAAAGGTAAGTCTTCTTTTGCAGACTTCCTAATGTGTTGTATTTGTTTCTCAGGAGGTTTTGTTGGGGTTTGGGTTTTTTTAACAAACAGCCCTAATTACAGGATTTTTAATCTGTTGTCATCTGGCAAACCTTTTTGTGGCCTTGTTTTTGGTTTGATGTCTGTGACAGTACAAGGGCTGATACTAAAACAGCTTTTAAATTAATCTCATTTTTCATGTACTGTGAAAGAAAGAGGTAATCTGGAAAAATACAAATGTTCACCTTTGATGTAAATTTATACAGACCATATGTTTGCTGCGAATTTTTGAATGACTTAAAACATTGAACTGAAAACACTGGAAACTGGTGTAATAAAATACTAACCTGGGGTTTATATAGAGATGCCTTCTTATTTCTTCTTGTTGATTTGATGACTTTTTGTAGTTTAGGGATATTGAAGAATCCACAGGAATCCTATTCTGAGACTCTTATTTTGCTTTGATCAGTGAACAGTGATGAGTTATTTTTAGTATTTTGAAGTATGGTGATCAGAAACATCTGGTTCAAAACATGGTTCATTCATTACATTGATTGTTTTTAAATACAGGATTTTGTGTATAAACTTGATTTTAGTAAGACTGACACTATTTGAAATATCCAGCATAAAACCAGTTACCCATATTTAGCAAATCAGATTATTTATAATATATAACATTTAAATATTAAAAATTATTTAATTATACAATTAAATATATTTATTATAATACTTAAATGCTAAAATATGTTTTAAAACTACTTCTTGCTTAATATCAGTTTTCTTCCAAAGTTATTGGACAACAGGGATAATTTTTACATAACACTGTTAAGACAATGAAATCAATTTTAATATAAATATCAATGTTGCATTTTTAAAAAATCCATTAATCATTATACAAATCTGGCATAATTTATCTACAGCATTGTTTCAAGGGGGAAAAAGAGGCCAAGCTGTGTGCTAACTACCATGTTCTTTTTAAGAAAACAGCACCACACAAACAAGATTTTTCTGGTTATCTGACTTTTCATGTTTGGCTGTGGCTGCCCTTTCCCCAGACTTAAATCATGTTGGGCTTTTATTGTCAATCTGCATTGACAAATTACTGGGGTTTAAGTCACTCCTTATTCCAAGGCACCTTTCTGGAGAGCTGAGACAGAGGCATGTGCATCTATGTCAGTGCTGTGTGTTACTTGTGTTCCGTTTGGGGAAGTGATGTGCAGAAGAAACCAGATGGTTTAAATAGCTAAAAAGAGACTGAGGTTTAGTGTTTGTTACCACAGGTCCTAAACAGTAATTGCTTATTGTACGTCTTCATAAGTTGGTCCAACAGTAAGAAAATGTAGGATTCCTCATTTCCTGAGGGGAAAAGGACAAAGGGAATGTGTTGTAATTCCACTAAAAGTCGGAAAGGAGGTGGTGAATCCCCGCCTGTCTTTGTGTGGGTGGTGCACCCCACGTGAGTGAATCCTGGCTGTTACAGGGGTATCAGCACTGTGCTACAGTTCATTTCCATGGGTTCTGCTCTGTGTTTACAGATGCTTCCGTAGCATCTTAAAATACTGCAGTAAGGCCTCTTGCTTTATTCTTAAATTTAGATTAACGAAAAGGCTTGAAGAGAGACAGGAAGAGAAAAGGAAAGAAGAAGAACAGGTAACACAAAAATTTAAAACCCTTTGCAGGGTATTTTATACCCTTATTCGAATAAATTCCTTCTGAAACAGATATACTTCAGTCTTTTCTCTTGTCCAAGGGAGTTTTGTGGTCCAATTTTATGTCTTTCTACTCAGAAAGAAATTAAGAAAGAAATTGAAAGGAGAAAAACTGGCAAAGAAATGCTGGAGTACAAAAGACGACAGGAAGAAGAAATGACCAAACGTATGTTGGAGGAAAGGAACAGAGAGAAGGCAGAGGAGAAGGCGGCCAGAGAGCGCATCAGGCAGCAGATTGCAATGGTAAACAGGCATTTGGGAACAGACCTTCTGCTCCTCTCTCTCACAGGGCCACTGGTGTACTGAAATGATAAATTTTCGTTGATGAAACTGCGAGGTTGTTCATTTTTCTGTTTGCAGTCCCGTAACAGTTTTGGTGTTTGGGTTTTATGTGGCATTTCCTGTGTATAAAATGAAACTTCTGCTTTTGTATTCACGATGATCTTTTCTATCTGAACACACGTACCAGCTTTTCTGTCAAATTGCTTCAGCCTAGTGGAGAATTATCATTTAAACATAAAAATCAGTGCCATTTAAGCATGGTACTGGAAGAGCAGCACAGGGAACATTTAATTGTAGGACACACACAAGAATACCAGTCTCAAAATGGTGGGGAGGGTTATTTTCTAAGTTTGTGTAAATGTGTGTGCATAGATGGATGCAAATAGATTGTAACAACTGAAATTCTTCCTCATTATTAGGTTTTTCTGCAGAACATTTAGAATTGCAGTTGTGTAACTTGGCATAAGATTTTTGCCTTTATCTTCCCTGGAGCATTAAACTTGCAGGGGAAGATCATCTATTAACAACTGGCTGTGGGAAGTGACTCATGAGAAGCGTGGCTAATGACACAAGATTGTGCAGTCTGGCAGTGAATAATTCTTTGCAGCACTACTGTCTTTTCTCCATATGCTCTGCTCCTGTCTGTGCAGTTCTGTCTGTTCACGAGTGCAGATTGTGGCTGGTTGTTTGAATGAATGTTAAGCAACAATTTATAGCAAAAATTAAGGTTTCTCTTTGCTCCTTCTGCCAGGACCGTGCTGAGAGAGCAGCTCGCTTTGCAAAATCCAAGGAAGAGGCAGAAGCTGCAAAAGCTGCAGCTCTTCAGGCCAAACAGGCTGAACTAGAGGCCAGGAAAGAAGCAGCTCAAAGGGAGAGAAGGTGAGCTGCTGTAGAGAAACAAGGGGAGAGAGATAAAGAAATTTTTGGGGAGAGAGGTAAAGAAACGAGCTTTTAAGAGATTTAATATCTATCCTAATCTATTGACAACATGTTGCAGTATTAAACTGTTTAAATAGTGACATTAAAAGTTGGCTTTTTTCCCACATTAATTCGTAGCTATTTTCATGAACATTATGTTCTCTGATAACTTTTATCCTTTTGACATTGCTGATTATGAAACACCACCTTTCCTTGTGTGTTATTTTGGTTAGATAAGAGCTTTTTCTGCCTGATCTTTGATTTAAATACCAGGTGTAATGGGGCTGGATGGGGGACTGGATAAGGTGAGGATGTGAATGGTAATGAGGGGACAGAGTGGCTGACAGTGGCACTGCTGGAGAGTGGTGCTGATCCAGCTGCTGGGCGGTGAAGGGTGGGCTGGGATTCAGCAAGGCTTAGCTGGGACCTTGTCAGAGCTGCCTCCTGCCTTGTCCAGCGCTGCTGTTTTAAGAATGGCTCTGACCTACAGAGCCTGTGGATGGAGTTATGGAAGAGATGCAGGGTGGGAGATAAGCAAGAGATTATCCACTGTGAATCCAACCCATCTGCACTGCCAGGAGCAGGATGACTGTCCCTCTCTGCCACATTTCAGTCCAACCAAGCTAAAGCCCCAGGAGGGTGTGTCTGTAACTGTTTGTGTGCTGACTGCCCCCCATATGTCCTGCAGTGCAATAGCCAGGATCCAGTTCCGCCTCCCAGATGGATCTTCCTTCACCAACCAGTTCCCATCGGAAGCACGGCTGGAAGAAGCAAGGCAGTTTGCTGCACAGGTAAACTGTGGGTTTGTTCTCTCAGCTACAGGCCGATTACAACTCAGTGTAGCATCAGCTAGTTGATTGTGGTGCAGTTGTCATCAGCTCCTCTCCTTGGTGAGTATTTGAAGGGGGTTTTGGCAGCATCACTTTCTAGTGCCACCTTTGTATCGCTGCCGCGTATCATTAGTAAGAGATATGGAGGAGTGAAGGATCCCCTCATATCCTACTATGAAGATGATTGATAGTTTGATAAGAAATCTTAGCAAGGTACACAAGATATACTCAACTGGCAAATCAGCAGTTGTTTGAAAGTGAACAGTTACCAATATAACACAAATGAAGAGTTTCCTCTCTGTTTTTCCCAGACGGTTGGTAACACTTACGGCAATTTCTCACTGGCGACAATGTTTCCCAGGAGGGAGTTCACCAAAGAAGATTATGGAAAGAAGTTACTGGAACTGGAGTTGGCACCCAGTGCTTCAGTGGTGTTGCTGCCGGTGGGTGTTGGCTCGGTTCATGTTTCACTGTCCTGCAGGCAGCACTGCTGCAGCTGGGTATTTGCTGTTTGTCAGCCCTGATAATATTTGGCTTGAATTTGGGGCTTTTCTGTGTCTGTACAGATTGCAAAATTACTTTAGTTTTTGTCAAGATTCACTTGGAGTTTTTCTGAAGCAGATGAATGGTGGCACTGATGTTTGTGTGTTTAATGTGTCTCTGCTGAGCTGCTTCTAAATTACGCGTATAATACTCTGTCTATGAGAGCACGACTTCAATATCTGACCAATGTGCTTTGTGTGTTCCTGACCAGGCGGGAAGACCTGCTACTTCTGTTGTCCAGGCTTCAGGCAGTGACCTGTGGAAGTTCCTGGGCACGATACTTTACCCCCTCTTAGCGGTTTGGAGATTCATTAGCAACTTTCTGTTTACGAGCCCACCCCCCTCCCAGCCCGCGGTGAGAGCAGCTCATCAGCCAGACCATTCAGCCCCTTCAACGTCGAGCAGCCTCGAGCAGAGCAGGTGAGACAAGTGGTCAAGGCAGCTGTTTCTCAAGCTACTCGCTGGAATTGCTTTAATCTTGTAGTGGGGAACTGCACTTCCAATTACAGACCAGAAAAAGCATTGTCTTTAAAAGTCATTTATGAATGGGGAATTCAGCTGTAACTGCAAAGGTGGCTTCACTTCAGCTTAGGATGATATTTGTTACTTAGTGTGATACTTTTTACTTCAGATAGCATGTTGAAAATGAGACATCAAATGGTTATGGTGTGACTGTACAAGAAACTCGGGCAGCTGGAGTCAGATTCTGACAGGGTTTGTACTGCATGAGATCTGCCCTGTACCAGGACAGCTGTTCTGGGTGAAGCAGCCACGCCTTCCTCAGTGACAGGGAAATGAGATTCTGTCAGTTTGTCTGACTGCTGACACATGGGCTGAAGAAGACCATGACTGGGGATAAGAGAAGGAACGATGTGTGATTTGTGTTTATTGCATCTGCTGCTTCCCTTGTGTAATTATTGCTGGGGAAACTCAAACCTGTGTCCTTTGTGCCCTAGGCAAGCAGTCAGGAAACGAGCCGTGGAAAAGCGGGGGGAAGACTTCAAAAAAGAAGGCAAAATATACAGACTGAGGACTCAAGATGATGGAGAAGATGAAAACAATACTTGGAATGGAAATTCTACACAACAAATGTAGTTTTGAGTAACTGCAGTTACTATCTGGCTGCTTCTTTTTTTTTTTCCTTCTCTTCTCTTATTTGATCTAAAGGTTCTGGACAAGTGGGGCTTATTTTACACTGACTGAATTACTTAATTCTTATTCCTGCGGTGGAGTATGGAATGGAGTCACCTATGTCAGAAAAATCAAGTGAGTATAGGTGAGACCTAGAAGCAAAAAAAGTAAAAAGACTGAAAACCTCCATCAGCTTTCATAATTATTACCCTCTGCCATAGAAAGGCACTTTTTAATCTATAAATATTCTGCTACATGAATCTAAGGGCCAGATATATTAATATAAAGGTCATGGTAGACAATGACTGATTAAAATGAGGGTTTCAGAAGCACTATAAGTAGCAAATCAGGTAACTAATTTATGTTTAACTTTTTTTCTTGCTTCTGCAACTGCAAGCAAAACCTTGTAGTTTTTAATTCCCTAAGCACTCAATAAACTATTTTCCAGAAAAACATCACTGTCTCGTGAAGTTCCTCGGAAGTTCTTGTGGCACAGGGAAGCAAGGAAACTCAAAACACAGCAGAGAAACATTTTGATCCAGTTTAAATGACCTTGCTGTACATGACGTAAAGGGGGGTAAAAACCCAATCTGTGCAGTAGCTGCACTAGAACAGTACATTCTAGACCAGTTTTCACCAGTATAGGCACTAACTTGTCCTAAAACCACTAAGAAGCAGTAGAGCTTTGAGGGGCTCCCCTCAGATCCACTGAAGATGCTGAAACACAAACAGGTTCCTGCTGAAACTCAGAAACCTCATATACAGGTAGGAACAAGCACTTTGACTTTGGTCCTCAAAAAATCAAAGCAACGATGCCCATGGAGAAAAAAGACAGTTAACATAGAAAAATAATTTTCCTCTTCATTTTAAAGCTGGGAAAAGCAAACACCACAATGCTGGGGAGCCATCTCTGAGGCAAGACACAAAGCTGCAGCAGTACGAGCACCAAGTTTCTTCTCCTGGTGGTAGAAACTTTTTTTAAAGAAAAACCAAACCCAACAACCATTTGAGCAAGTGGAAATATTACATTTTACTTTTCAGTTCCATGTGTGATTGTTTTCGGGATCTTTTGACTAATTTTCCATATTTGTATCCAAAAAGAGCCAAGGCCAAGGCTCCAACTCCCGAAAGAGCAAAAAGCACATACAGGGCGATTTCCGCACTCTGGGACGTCAAATCCAATCCCAAAAAGCTCACGGTGGCAGCTGCTCCTGGAGTGGGGTCTGTTGGTGTCACTGGAAACAATAACAAGTGTTAGTACAGAGCCTGGGGGAGCTGTTCTGTGCAGATTTGGGCACTGCTGCTTCCTGCCTCCACAGAGCTTTCCACTGTGCTGTTCCCTACTCTGGGGGATCAGGGATTGACACAGTTCTGGCTCAGAGTGAAGGCACAGCGGAGGCTGATAGTGCAATTCCTGAGCACAGGTGAGGCTTCTCAGGCATCCACGGTCATCCCCAGACACCCACACTAATGCTGGGTGCTATTGATTGCCCTCCTCTAGTTCAGAGAACATAAATCACAAAAGGATCAGTATTTGCAAAGGCTTACCCAAAACACTGACACGTATAAAGTACTCAAAACTGATTAGAAGAAATGTGGGAGTACTGACTGTGTGTGGTTTGGAAAACCACATCCTGGGCAGTTGTTAGTCAGAGAAAAGTCTAACGGAATAACTCTCTTGCTCCATGTTGGAGATGGGTGTGTGCTGAGGGGCTCTCGCATAGGATTTCAGCGTCAGTCTGGTTTTGCACACAGGAATGATATCACTGTACATGGATGTCCTCAGTCATAACAAGGACTGATGATGATAAGAGCCCTCAGAGGGAATACTGCACAAAATGGTGTCTCTAAAGACTAGATTATGGAGGACTTTAGGAACTGGAATCAGATGCAAGCACACAATTCCTGCTGCACCACTTACCTTCTGGCTCCGGTTCCAGACAGGGATGTGGGCCCGTTGCTGGGTCTGGAAACCCATTGCAGTTTATGATCTGCGAGTAGTACCTGGCAGAGGCCTTGGGGCGCCGTGGCAAGGCGGGGTCTGAGAAGTTCACGTGGTAGAGCCCAAACCTTTCATCAAAGCCCACGGCCCACTCGAAGTTGTCCATCAGGGTCCACGCGGTGTAACCCTGTAGGTCGACACCATCGTGCACCACGGCTGGGGATGGACCACAGAGAACAGGTCAGTGTGCCACCCCTTGCCAGCCATGGCATGAAATGCTCCAGAACGTCCACACCTGACACTCCACCTCATTGGTTTTTGCTTTTTTCCCCATTCCCACCTCTCTCCCCTGTTGACTCAGATCAGTTGCTCTGTGCTACTTCAGCTGCCAAGTTACAGCCCGGGTAGTTCATTCACTGCCCAGGACTAGAGACTGCTTTTCTCTGCTCCAAAAATCAAAGCTTTTGTCCGAGAAACAAAGGTTTGGGAACAGAGAAGAAAAGCCATCAAAATGCAACGGTTGGTGAAACAAGTGTTTGTGGGGCCTTACTCCACAGTAAATGAGCACTTCCTGAACACCTGGCTGGCAGTTCCCAGTGTGTCAGAAAAGCAAACTGAAAATGCCCTTTCCTGAAGTTGCTCAAGCACTGCTATTACTGAAACTAGTTTGGGGGTTGGTTTTTTTACTTTTTTTTTTTAAATGCAGGTTTTAGACACAGCAGTAGTCAAACTAGAAGCCAAAGCAATGTTTGTCAGTGTAACCTCTCTAGCCAGAGGCACCTAATGACGGAACCTGCCCTTACCCTGCTAAACCCAGGGTTTGTTCTCCCCTTAGATCCCTTTCCTGGCACAGTTGTGACTTCCGTGGGCAGTTCTTGGTAAGCCCAAGGGATCTTGGAATTGGATTCAGTAAACTCTTATATATGAGTGTGTAACAGGTGTGATGGCAGTGGTGTTTCAGCCCTTGTTTATCCACCCCAGTCTCCAGCTCTCCAGAGCTCTGGCTGATCACCACTCCTACCTTTCAGTGCCTCGTTGATGTAGCTCCGGTAGTAATGCATCCTCTGAGTGTCATTGAACACAAAGGCCCCCCTCTCCGAGATCCCATTCTCAGTCACATAAACGGGGGGGTTGTTGTACTCCTCCTTGATCCACCTCAGGATCTTCCGGAATCCAAAGGGTGTCACCTTCAGCCAGGTAGAGCCAGAGCCCAGCCAGCTGCGGTCGCTCACCGTGGCCACACCCCTGCAGAGGAGACACTGGGGAGGACCAGTCCCAGCTCCTGGCACCTCAGCACCCAGGGCTGAGCTGGGGCTGGTGCCCACAACCCTAAAAACCACTCACAAGTGGTTTTTATAGAAAACACTTCTCCTGCTTTGCTGTGTAAATCAGCCGTGGCTGAGGGTGTGATATTGGCTCCAAATCTTTGTACACCGTGACGCCAATTCTACTTTCCAACGTATCATGTGGTGCTTGAGCACATAAAATTGCCCTTCATACCCACAGACAGGAATGCAAGACAGAGCCCAGGGTCCTATGGGGCTAAACCACAGGGGCTGGGATGCAGCAGCAAAGGCAAGTTACAACAATTCCATATATTCCCTGTGGAAACGTTCCGGAAAGCAGACAATTTCACCTCCATGTGTAGTCCCACCACTACTTTAATTCCCATCAGGAAAACTGATATGCTCCTATCCTTTACCTTTTGAAGCTGGGGAATGAAATCAAGTATCTAATGAAAAATCTTTACTTATATACACCTAACCATGAAGTGATTTAGCTATTTAGCCTTTGAACTCACATTTATCCAATGTAGTGATTTGTTATTTAACAACAAATGGAACAGTATCCATTAAGCAGGATAACCTCACAGTTCAAACTGCAGACTGGAGGCAGGAAATATGATAAAAACTGTTTGCAGTTGATTCCAAACCACTGAGAAACTCACAAGTCCAGATTCTTTCCTTTAGCAGATCCTCTAATTTTCCTTTTTCTCTTTCAAAGATTCATGTTTATCATGGAAATAACAGCACCACCGGTACTGGTTGGGGCTATTTTCCCAAGTATTGGTTATATCAGCTTAAAATACCTGTCTCACAGCTTTATTTGCTATCGATTTACACTTGGCCCAGGCTCCAGGTGTGTGTCACTTACCTGTCAGAGTCATATGACTGAACAGCCCCGGGAAAGTTTAGGTTGTATGTTAAAACTGTGGTGTAATGGTTTAGACCAAAGTAGTCGTACGTGCCTTTAATTCTTTGCTTTTCACTTTCAGTGAATTCTGGAAGTCTGCAAGAGAAAACAGAGAACACACCCTGAACACACTCCATGTGTAATGCTGGTATCCCTGGGACCAGTACCATGATCCTTCTGGAGGAACATGGGAAAAAACAGGAGGAATTGGGAATGGAAAATAAGAAATGTAATTCAGAGGGACCAATGAGTTCTCAGTGCCAGAGTTCAGTACGCAGTTTCAAGAAAAGGTAAAACAAATGTTTCAGAGTTGTCAGGTAAAGTACTGTGTCTAATGCAGGGTATTTACTGTATCACTGTATCAACTTATTACCCTAAAGATGTGTTATATTAGTAAATTTAGTTTGCAAGAGAGGTACAGACAGGGAACAGGCAACTCCCCCTGCTGTGGAACTAGATAATCTTTAAGGTCCCTTCCAACTCAAACTATTCTATGGTTCTATGAAAATGTACACTACAAGTTTTCTGTGAGGATACAATAAGCTGTTTACAGTAACACTGCACCAGAGTCATTGAAATGTAGCACTGCTATCACAGAAAAGCTGCAGGTCTGAGCACAGCACGTGAAACAAGGGCAGGCGTGTGCTGGGCTCTTACCGGGACTGGCTCAGGCCCTGGGCCAGGCTGCGCTCCCGAATCCTTCTCTTCATCACCTCATTGTAATCACCGTTCTTGAAAATGGGATGGGCAAACCAACCTAGGAGAAACTAAACCAGGAAATAAGGGAGGATAAATCATGTATCAAAACGAGGGATTTAACCATATCTCTGTCACGAGCTGCTTTATAGGTGATACCTTAATTTGTAACAAACAGGCACATGGAGATGCCCAGCAATGCCCATATAAAGGCAGTAAATTTAATAAGCTTTTGCCACTGCAACCGTATTTTGTCTCATTTCTGTTGCCTACTCAATCAGCCCCCAAAGGAGAGTGATACATTTCCCTGCAGTGGTGCCTCTGGCTCATCCTTTTCTTTCAGGTTCTGGGTGTGTCCAGCACTGGGAGAGGGGTTGTCCCTGTGAACACACCTGGGAGCAGCAGGAGAGCTGTGACCGGGGGTCTCTGTACCTGCATGAACCGTCTGGAGGCTTCGATGTCCTCCTGCTTGTGTGGGTTCCGTGGCTCTGCCCAGTCAGAGCTGATGGTGATGGAGATCAACCCTCCCTGTCTGGCCCTGTAGGTCTCGTTGTAGAGGTGCCAGACCTCGGCGTGGGCCTTTATCAAGTTGTGTCCCACCACGTAGGGAGCTCGGCCCGGCCGGGTGGAGATTCCTGCAGAGACAGGGACAGCACAGCCAGTGGAGCAGCACTTCCCAGCTTTCTCATGGCTGCTGCCCAGCTTAACACAATCCCCAGGACACCCAGAACTGTCCAAAATGTTTCAGCCCTGGGCTGAAATCAGTCCCTGGAGCTGAGGTCTGCTCCAGGCAGCACGTCTAATCCAGGGGCTGCAGAGGAGGGTTGGATTAGAGGAGTGGGAGAAGGAGGATGGGTCTTGGAGGTGACAGGCAGAGTGAAAGAAGGACCTGCCCCACAGCAATCCAAACCCCATCTATCCACACCACAACTCCTTCCCTGCCCTACCTTTGCCAGCCCCAAGCATCTGCTGTGCCGCAGCACAAACCAGCTGTGCCCGCAGTGCTGCCAGGGCTCTGAGGTTGTGCCCAGCAGTCCTACCTGGAGCAGCTGTGCCAACACCATGGCCAAGATATGCAGTGTTGTAGGGTTCATTGAGGGTTATCCAAAATTTCACTTTATCTCCCAGTCTCTGGAAAAGGAGCTCAGCATATTCCTTAAACCTCTGAATTATTGTATCATTCTCCCACCCACCGACGTCCTGCAGGGCCTGTGGGAGGTCCCAGTGATACAGAGTTACCTGTGGGGAAAGACAGCAAGACAAAGGACTCAACCAGCCACTCTCACTTCTGGAAATAAGGACAGTAACCCAGACTCATCTATGAACACACAAACTGTGCTTTGACCTGTGGCCACCTGTTCCTAATGGTGATTGGAGTTTGGGGTGATCACCCATGCACTCAAATAAAATACCTTTTTGCCACTGTTGCAGTGGTTTCTTTAGGATGTGGGGAAATGACTCAAACTCCACGGACTGCCTGATGGTGAAGATGGAGCTTTTACCGAAAAAGCACCTTGTGACAGCAAGAACTCCTCAGTGAAGAACTGCTGCACTTGCACTGGTGAAATACAATCCAACAGAGCACCAGTCTGGGCTGGTACAAGGTTATGGGACAGGTCAGACTCACTAACCAGTGCTGAAAGAGCTGACTGATGCAGTGCTGAGGTCACTGTCCATTGTATGTGACCCTGTGGAGATTCCTGGCTCCTTAGAAAAGAATAATGTTAAACCTGTCTCCAAGAAAGGCAAGAAGGAAGATCCGGGGAACTACAGGTTGGTCAGTCTCACCTCAGTGTCTGGAAAGATCACTGTGTAGGTCCTCGTGGACTCTACTTCCAAGGAGATGAGGGACAAGAAGGTGATTGGAAACATCCAACAATAAGGTTACTGTGATCTTTCTGGGTAAAAATATCACTATATTCCCAGTTTATCCACTTATGCAAACCCCCATGTTTCTTTGCAGAACGCAGTGAAAAACAATGAAAACCAATTTCTGTGTGAAGAAGGGTGTGGATGGGAATACACACATTGCTCTGAGCACCAGACTTGGGTTCCGCTGTTTCTAAGTTACCTCAAAGTCACCAGTTTTAGTTACCTGAGGCTTAATGTTGGCTGCCAGCAGAGCATCGATGAGCCTTTCGTAGTAGTTCAGTCCCATTTCATTGATGTACCTGGTGGTGCCATCTGGGAGAACACGGGGCCAGGAGATGGAAAACCGATAGTGAGACACCTTGAGGCTTTTCAGCATTTCCACATCCTCCTCAATCTTGTGGTAGCTGTCACAAGCTACATCTCCGGTGTCATCGTTGCTGATTCTCAGGGGAGTGTGAGCATACTTGTCCCAAATGCTCAGTCCTTTCCCATCTGCTCTCCATCCTCCCTCAATCTGCAATTAATTGAAGATAGGGGGGAAATTGTTAGTAAACCCTAAATTTAGGTCTTGGCCTAGCAAAGAATTCAGCTTGTTAGTGTTTGTGGTGCCACACAATATTTTGACTTATCAGCTTAAGACTAGAAATAGCAATGTTTTTGCTGTACCTTGGGCCTCAAGGCAAGACACATTAGCAAAGTACAATGTCCCAGAGCAGGCAGTGTTTCGGTTCATTGCTGCTCTGTGTTGGTTGGATCTTATGAAGCCCATGCTGTTGCCCCATTTCCTGTGGTATAACCATGCCTTTAAATACTTCCAAGTTCCTCCCTTTCAGAGCAGTTGCTACAGTAACCCTTAATTACAGTAAAACCCAATGTTTAATTACAGTAAAATCCAATGTTTAATTACAGTAAAATCCAATGTTACAAAAGCTGTAGGTGTCTCATCGAAATTGAATTAACTGTCCACAGACACTCCCAAGAGTCCCTCCCTGTTTCCTGACCTGGTATGCTGCAGTTGCTACACTCCACGAGAAGTTCTTTGGGAACTCTCCATACAAAAACTCGTCCTCTTTGGGCAGTGGGATCCCATTATTGCGGATGATTTCAGCGTAGTACACAGCCGAGCGTTTTGGGGTCCTGGGCCTGTTGGGGTTGTTGAAATCAACCTGGAGCAATCCAAACCTTGGCTCATAACCATCCGTCCACTCAAAGTTATCCATGAGAGACCAAGCGTTGTATCCCTTCAGATTAACACCATCTAACCTGGAAGCTGAAAGAGCAGGAACAAAAGGAAGGGCATCAGTGGCATAATCACACATTAAATGAACCCTGAGGAACCCACTTGCTTTTAGCTTCATAAAGGTCATTAAGACACTCTTCACACTTGGAGGACAAAAAGCACAAACAGCCAGGCAGCGGAGATCACAAAAAGAAACAGCATGTTTATATTGTGCTCAGGATATTTAAAGACTGATATTAATCACTTTTAGAAACGACTCTTCAGAGGAATAAAGGAACCAGGAATCTAGAGAGCAGACACACAACCCCAACAGAACAAAAGCAAACACTGGTACCTTTTAAAGCTTCATCAATGTATGTTTTGTAGTAAAATATCCTGGCATTGTCATCCACATCCAATGCGGTGTTTACTGCCACCCCGTTCTCAATGACGTATATGGGGGGATTTCCATACTCCTCTTTGATCCAGTTCAGGAGCCTTCTGAGCCCCCAGGCCACGGGCCGATGGCCTTCGAGACCTGAGTAAGGCCAGGAGCTGTCAGTGCTGATTGAAACTTCCTGGTCATACTCATAGGAGGGGGGTTTCAGGCGGGTTGTGGAGTGGGTGATGATTTTGGAGGTGTAGGTGTTGAAGCAGAACACGTCCGCCGTGCCCCGGATGTACTCGCGCTCCTCCGCCGTGAATGCCGGCAGGCGGGATGAGGGCAGCCCCTGGAGCTCACTCCTGTTCCCAACCTTCCACTTCATCGCCTCGGGGTAGTCCCCGTTTTTGAAAACGGGGTGTGCAAACCAGCCCACCATGAACTGCAGGTACCTGTCTGCGGCCTCCACGTCCCGGGGGTCACTGGGGGACTTGGGCTCGGCCCAGTGGATGTAGGGGCACAGGGCGATGACCCCTCCCTGGCTGGCCCTGTACTTGTCGTCGTAGGTGTGGTAGACCCTGGCGTGGGCCTTCAGCAGGATGTGGGCAACCCTGTAGGGAGCACTGCCAGGGTCTTGGACATTGGGAGGGAACATCCCCTGGCCATAGCCCAGCCAGGCAATGATGTAGGGCTCGTTGAACGTGATCCAGAATTTCACCCTGTCCCCAAAGGTCTGGAAACAGAAATCTGCAAAGCTGTCAAACAGGTCAATCAGGGCATCGTTTTCCCAGCCACCGATGTCCTGGAGGGCTTGGGGCAGGTCCCAGTGGTAGAGAGTGACAACTGGAGTGATGTTGTTTGCGACCAGCCCGTCAATGAGACGGTTATAGTAGTCAACTCCATGGTTGTTGATTGAGTTGTTCCTTCCAGTGGGGAAAATTCGAGGCCAGGACAGGGAGAAACGATAGTTCTTTACCCCCAAGGCTCTCAGCAGGTAAATATCTTCCTCCACCTTGTGGTAGCTATCACAAGCAATATCTCCAGTGTCATTATTCTTTACATTCCCTGGGACATGGGTGAAGGTATCCCAAATGCTGGGCCCCTTGCCATCAGCATCCCAGCCTCCCTCGATCTGGTAGGCAGAAGAAGACACACCCCAGGTAAAGCCCTCTGGGAATGTCCCATGAAAGTACATGTCTCTTTCAAAGGCAGTCTGAGATGAAAACTTCTCCCAGACAACCTTTGCCTTGGAGGGAACTTCTGATGCTGGTAAATTTGGCAACTTTGATGGTGCGGGTCGGTCAAACACCAGCGGTGCAGAAGATCTGCCCAAGGCTTCGGATGGAAAACCATTCTTTTCAATAACACTGGAATAAAAATAAGCAGATGCCTTGGGAGTCCTTGCTCTGTTGCTGTCTTCAAAGTCCACATGATGCAGCCCAAACTTCAAGCTGTACCCCAGTGGGCCTTCAAAGCCATCAACCAGGGACCGAGCAACGTACGACCGAACATCGACGGCGTCGTGTTTCACCGCTGCCACAGAGACAACACCACACACTGTTACACACTTGAACATTCTCTGAACACAGCTCAGCACAACAAGCACCACAACTGAGGGTGGTGTGACAAGCCAAACACCTACAAATGGGTTTTTAGGTTAAAAAAGCTCCCAAACAATTATGAGTATCAGGCAAGGAAAGCAGTCAGCACTCTAACAGGAGCTGGTCAAATGCTTAGTGATAAAAATGTGTGAGGACTTAAGAAGTATTAATCAAGAGATATTTGAGTATAGGACACTTGTGCCACTGGTATCCCTTTCACTGTGTTCTTGCTTTCAAGCAGATTTCATCAATTAAGGTATATGGTGCATTTTAGATTTAACACCATAGTTAAACTGAAACACTGCATGCATTCAGTGCTTCCCTTTCTTTCCTGAGCTCAGGAGAGTTTCTTAAGGCAGAACAGTGTATTCAATGGCAGCAGGGGCAAGTCCAGCATCCTCCCTCACACTGCCTGCAAAAAAGCACTACATCTGTCTCTCTCTCCAGGAAAGTTCGCTCCCCATGTGCAGTCCATCTTCTTTACCACTGCTGAGGCACAACAGCAATGCTAAGTTGTGTTTTCTGTAGCTCTTTTAGCACTCCTAGCAGTATGTTGAGAACTAGGTCAAGAAGATCAAATGCTGTACACTGATCACCAACATATTTAACACAGCATATTTAATAATGTTTTCCTGACAGTATTGTTTTGAATATTCTCAAGAGAACCAGTCAAATCTCTGTTTGAAACCTCAAATCTCTGTTCCTGTTCAGAACTTGAGTCACTAATATTATTTTTACATCAACAGATACACAGCTTGCAAAGATACAAGCACAACTGGAACCTTCCAAAAATTATTAAGATATAAATGTGTCCCTAAAACTTCTAACCTGAAATGGTGCAGGATGCTGCCAGTTAGATCTGATGAGTCAGTACTGGCAGTTCAGGCCTGATCTGTGAGGTCTCTACAGGCCAGATCCTGCAGGCAAATCATCTTCAGGGGAGCTGGAGTATATGAACTGATCTTAGGGTCCAGACTACATCAATCCACAACTATGAAAACCTATTCCCATATCTAAAAAGAATGGAGAGCTCCATATCTGGACACCAGACAGGCTGGAGTAGATGAGGTCACACTCACTACACAACAGGCAGCTGACCTTGTATCACTCTGCTTTGATGTTTTGGAGTCAAGCACCATGGAAGGGCTAAAATAGCCAGTTATCATGATTAAAAAAAATCCAATAATTTGATTTCTCCATACCTTTTAGGGCCTCGTTGATGTACCGTCGGAAATAATCCACTCTCAGGGTGTCATTAATGAGATCCCCCGTGTCTCCCGTGGGCACACCGTTCCCTGCTATGTATATTGGGATCTTTGTCCCTGTGTATTCCTGGGATACAAACTTCAGCAGCCTTCTCAACCCCCAAGGGACCACATGGATCCAGGAAGAGGCAGCCTGTGGCCAGGAAGGATCCACGTGCAAGGAGAAGTTCCCAATGCTCTCGTATCCTGGAGCGCAGGTCTCGTTAGCCCCAGCACTGACCAGGCGGGAAGTGTAGTGGGAAAGGCCAAAAAAATCTGCAGTCCCTTTCACCCAGGACTTCTCCTCCTCTGTAAACACAGGCAGCTGTGCCACTGTTGTAGAGCAGTGCTGGTTCACTGCCTGGATCTGAGCCTTCAGGATCTCTGGGTAATCGCCATTGACAAATATGGGGTGGGCGAACCAGCCCAGCATGAACTGCAGGTACCTCTCAGATGCCCTCACGTCCTCAGAGCTGGCTGGAGTCTTGGGCTCAGCCCAGTCCGAGTTCAGCACCAGCCCCACCTTTCCCAGCTGCTGAGAGCGGTATTTGTCATTGTACAGGTGCCAGACCTTGGCATGAGCCTTGAGAATTGTGTGAGCCACCTGGGAGCAGAAAGCAGAGCAGCACATGTCACACTGCACCACACAAAAGCTCTCGAGCCTTCAGCTTATTGCCATGTGAAAATGGCCTCTGCATCCAAGAGAAAAAGCCTTGACAACACGAATAAGCTGGAGAATCTGACTATCCATCAACACCAGTTTTCAGAATGGAAAAATAAAATAACAGCATCTAGCCCCTGTTAACAAACCCATTTTTTGCAGGTACCATAAATCCAACAAACAGCTGTCTCAGAGGCCACATTGGGCTTGAACATAGTTAAAGCACAGAACATTAGAGGAAAACAACACAACAAGAGCAGCTGTAGGATCCTAGTTATTCCTGTGTCCCTACCTTGTAAGATGCCACTCCTGGGTCAGCGATTCCTGGGGGATGCTCCCCGGTGCCGTAGCCAGCGTAGCTGATAACCCAGGGCTCATGGAATGTGATCCAGAGCTTGACTCGATCTCCAAAAGTGGAAAAGCAGAAGTCTGCATAGCTCACAAAAGCATCTATGACACTGTCATTCTGCCAGCCCCCAAGGGCCTGCAGAGCCTGGGGGAGATCCCAGTGGAACAGAGTCACCATGGGCTCGATGTGAGAGTCCAACAACTGGTCAATTAACTGGTTGTAATAATCAACACCTTTGGAGTTGATGGTCTCATTGGTGCCAGTAGGGAAAATCCTAGGCCAGGACACAGACAACTTGTACAGCTGGGGGTGAAGACCCCTGAGCAGGAAAATGTCATAGCTGGTCTTGTAGTAGCTGTCACATGCCACGTCTGCTGTTTGGTTCAGGTGTGCATGGCCTGCATGCCCAAACTGATCCCAGATGCTCTCCCCTTTCCCATCCTCTGCCCAAGCTCCTTCAATGTTAAAGGCACCTGTGGATGTGCCCCAGAGGAAACCACCTGGGAAAACATCTTGCAGAAAAGAATCCCTCTCCAGTTCAGACTGTCCAGCAAACATTTCCCAAACTGTTTGGTAGGAGGAGCGAGGGGCAACAACAGCAGCTGGGTTCTCCTGTAGAGTATTTGTTTGGCTGGAAATGGAATAAAAAGAAGTTAAAATCTCCAAGGTGAATGCCACTGCCACAGAACTTGCAAACATGGAGGATAAACTAATTTTTTTGCTTCCCATTCAGGTCACATAAGAACATAAGTTCTTTGTCATCCGATCAACCCAAGCTGCTGCCACCCAGGTGGAGGGCAGTGAGGTAACCGCTGAGCAGCTCAGGTGCCAGATATCTAATCTGCAGGCAGATTCTCATAATTCATTACAGCCAGGTCAGAGATACAAACAAAATCACTGCAGTGTGTAGAAAATCCACATGCTACAACTGCTCTCATTGAGTTTCCATGGGATAAGCTAAAACTAATCAATCCTGCTTCTGTAATCCTCAGCACCTCCTTGCACACTGACATCTCTCACATTTCCATAGGTCCAGTTGGCTTCTCCCCTAGAAAAGCCTCAATTGGATTTATTTGTTTATAACTATTTTGCTCTTGAAAAGAGCAGAAGGCTTGGAAAATGTACTTGTCACTATTGGCTTGAAGGTGCAATTTGGGTAACTAAGAATGAGAGAGTGGAAGAGGATTATATTATGGGATTAGTAGCAGGATAGAGGATTGCCTGTAATCACAAGAGACTGGGCTCAGCAGAAGGGCTTCCCTTTCCAGCCCTTTCAGCCACTGACAACAGCCTTTACCACTACAACTGTCTTGCCTCTGCCTGCTCATGCATTTCTAGAAGACACCGTTTTATTATCTGGTTTAAAGATCAAAAACTGTACCTTGAAACATGAGACAAGTAGTCCAAGAACTCATTAGTGTCATATCCAATTGTCCGTGTTCCTTCTTTATTAAGAGCTGAAAACAAGCAAACGGTGAGTGAAGGACTCTGTCCCAGCTCAGGAGCCCTGGACTGCACAGCACTGCTTGTACAGACAGTTACTCCCGGAGGAACAAGGTGCTTCTCATAACTAACAGCTGTTTTTCTCAGACCAGATGTATTGGATTCTTTACTGGGTATTTACAAGTTCATGTTAAAAAATTATCATAGAATCATGGAATCATTTAGGGTGGAAAAGATCTCTAAGATTATCAAGTCCAGTTGCTAACCCAGCACTGCCAAACAACACTAGTGTTGTAGTGTCCCCAAGTGCCACATCTGCACGTCTTTCAAATCCCTCCAGGGATGGTGACTCCACCCTGGGCAGCTGTGCCAGTGCTTGACAACCCTTTTAGTGAAGAAATTTTTCCTTATATCTAACCTAAACCTCTCACGTCACAACTTGTGGCTGATGAAAATTACAAAAAGCTTTGGGGGGAATTTCCTGCTTCCTCTCCCTTAACATTCACCATCCATCCTTAATTTTCCAAGAAGGCTATGAAAGACCATAAAATTATTTCATCTAATAGCAGCAGCCTAAATTGGACAATTTTGAATTTCCTCTATAATTTATCATGCAGATCTTAGCTAAAAAACTCTCCTCCTTCTTGAAATGCCACTTACCTGTGACAATGGCAGCTACCGGTACGAAAGGATTCTCTTCCATGGAAGCACAATCAAGGAACTTCAGACTAAAAACCAAGATCTCTATGTCCTTCCAGAAACTCTGAGAAAACAGAAGTCAGGGACTAGCATGAAAAGAAGCATCAGCCAGCTCCTAAAAACATGCTCTTGGCATTTTTTGCATTCTACATGGGCAGCTCAGATACTGGATGACTCCTGTTTTATGGAATTTAAGAATGCAGGTTTTCAATCCTGGACAGAAGAATTCTGCCATCCCGGTCATAAATGCATCAATAAGACCAAGATGATCCTTTCCAGCACTTTCCAACACGTGTTTTTAAGTCAGAATAACAACAGAGAAGCAAGTGAGCACCATGCAGCTGCTTCCCAGTGTAGATGCTGTCTGAGCTCTCCCAGAAAATCAGGACTGTTCAGACACGTATCAAGGAACATGAAATTCCACTTCTATTTGTGGTCTGTTGTCTGCTGCTCTCATTTTAACCCTTTGCATAATGTTACCTGGAATTCATCTAATTTCTTGTAGAAATCTCTTTCATTTCCACACTGGTACTGAAGGTTGAGAGACAGAAAGTCTACTGAATCCTGGAATAAAGAAAAGGAAAAGAATCATCCTAGAGTAAAATGTTTTTTGGTGGGGGTTTTTTTGCAGGTATTACATTAAAAATACATAAAATTCTGAAAGGTTTGATAAAGACATATTGCTGGAGTAAGAAGCCATACAGCTACATGGGAGCCCTGGACAATATAATGAGCTCAAACTGGATACTGTCTGGGAAGATGTGTTTTGTATGTCTCCCTCCAAACAAAGTAAAATTTAAACAGCTAAATTAAATTCTAGGATTATTTTATGAATATAATATTAATGATTTACAATGGACTTTCTTAATTAGTAAGACTGTCTGTGATTAACCAGAGAAACCTTTGCAACGGTGTGGATCAGGCCTTATCAATAACCCTTTGGGGAAAGTCCACTTCAGAAATCTCAAGGGAACAAGGGAACAAATTGCATTTCCTTATTTCACCAGCTGATGAAGTTGGAAGAAAACTGATAAGCTTTCAGTTTAATTTTCAGTCTAAGGTTCTCTTCTAGTTTAGGCAGCTCGTGTAACACAACTTCTGTTCTCTCCCTACAAACCACACCTTGCTCAAATCCTTGCAATGTCACACCTACAACACTGTTCACCCCAGGACTGATTTTTGCAGGATTATGAATACAGCAAAAAACCTGCACTGTCATTTGTTCACATCAACATCCTCTGAGTGAATACGAACAGAGAACTTGATCTTCCAGAAAGGATTTCACTGTCTTTGTAGAGATTAATTTCTCCTCATGTTGTGCCTTCCCCGTGCAACTACATCACTGCTAGCACAGCTCAGGCTGTGTTTTAACATAATCAGCAGATTTTTTAAATAGCAGTTATTTAAAATAAAGTATTCATATCTTTGGTGTGCATTAAGTAGGTGCAAAGCAAATGATAACGGGTACACTTTTTGGAGACATCTTGTCATTTAGGCAAGTATATTGCTAAAATTGCCAATTATGAGAGCAAATATGTCTCCATCTATCTTAATCAGTGCTTACTAGCCAAGAAAAGATGCTGAAGGAATTTTTTAAATTAGCTAGCTTCATGTAATTAGACTAATGAAATAAGTAAAACTTACCAAACTGGTCAATCGGTCAGCTTGCTAAAATCTTTAAAAAAACCCTAAAATTTAAAAAATCTTAAAAAAAATCTATGAACTTGCAAAAAGTCACTTGATCCCATACACAAAAATCAAGTCAAATCAAGTGAAATGTATATAATTTTGTAAGTTACCTGAAGAGAAACTGAAAGCAGTTCTGAAGAAGCATCGTCCAAAACACCACCCGTTTCTAAAGCAATGGACAGCTTTCCACCTGGAAAGCAAAGCGAGGCAATCTGTTAGTAACATATTAAGGACAAATAAAACCTTCAGTTTACTGCAGTTATTTTAAAACCAGTGTTAAATTTTTGAAGCTGTGGAAGAGCAGACAGTGCCTTGGGTAGGGGATTTCAGAATTCCCACTGCGATTTCAATGGAGAGCTGCAGAAGGCAGAAACTCAAAGGCAGAATTCAAGAAGCCTTTGTCAATGAATTGTGCCCTTCCACTCCCTGCATAATTATAAGTAGAATCTTTAATTTTCATGCCTTTGTGGTGGTTCTATAGTGGTTATTTTTTTAAAATGCATTCTGTGCTGAATGCTTCTGAGATGCTGGGGAAACAGGAACTTGGGGGACAGGAGATGCAGGAGAGAAGCTGGGCAACTTCTAAGGGCTATCACCAGATAGTGTGAACTGTACAGCAAAGCATTCCTGACAAATGCAAGAATTAAATATAAATTCATTCATTAAAAATGTGGATAAAGAAACATTGACTCAGTCAGCTCTACTAGTTGTCTGTTTGAGACAGATAAATTCCAAGGCTAGAGAAGGCAGACCCTGGGTGACAGCTGCTTGGAAAATCCCAGGTACCCACCACGGAACAGGTGAAATTCTGTTGCTCTGTGTAACACAGGTAGATTCTAGATTTAATTACTGTAAAACCCCAGTGTCTGCAATGAGGAAAGTTAACCAAAGGACACTGCAGACTTCCTCACGCTACTGTTATCTCACAGGAGACTTCTTGTGTCTTGTTTTTTCATGGTTCCATGCACATTTCTGGCAGTTTTTGGTCTCTCCTCTGTGGGTCAGGAAGAGGTACACAAAAATACAGAGACTGCATGTGGCAGTTGCCACTCAACCCCATCACAACATATTTGTGAGTCATATTGGAAATATCCCTGTCCCCCCTCTCCTTACCCGCCGGCGAGTGTTTCTCATGGAAGATGGTGTAAAACCCTTTGTGGGCAGCAGCCACGGCCTGGGCTCTGTCCTGGGGGTCAGGGTAAGGCAGGCTGTGCAGGACCTCCTGCAGGTCGCTGAAGGTGACCCACACATCCACCAGGTCCCCAAAAGCACGGAGGCAGAACTCTGCATACTCCACAAAAAGGCTGGCAAAAGCACCGGCTTCGCTCCCTCCGGCCCACGCAGCCACAGCGCCGGGGACACGCTGGTGGTGCAGGACCACCACGGGGCTGAGCTCTGCAGCAACCAGGGCCTGGAGCAGCTCCCTGTAGCACTGCACCTGAGCTTCATCCGGCTCCCTGGCATTCCCCTTGGGAAGGATGCGTGACCACGGCAGGAACACTTTGTAGTGCGTCACCCCGATCTCCCAAAGGTGGGAGAAGTACCGGGGCAGCTCCAAAGCCACGAGGTCTTGTTGGCACAGGGAACCATGTGCTTCAGCCACAGCAGGGCCCTGCTCCTCCTGGGGCAGCACCTGGTCCCTCAGACCCAATTTATCTGCCAACTCACTGGGCAGAGGCCCAGCAATGGCGATAAAATTCTGACCAAATTCTCCATCTATCCCAAGGCTGGGAGAGACCAACAGAAAGAAGATGAATGTCGTGCAAATCAGCTCCATTTCTGAGCCTGCTTCAGAAATGGCAATTCCACACTACTTATAAGACAGAAGAAGTAATATTTAACCAGAATTATCTGTTACAGTGATAAATGTTCCCGGAACTAGCTGACACTGGAATCATAACAGATCAGGCTTTTTAATCAATAGATGAACAGACCAAAGGACGAACACAAAAAACTCTGTCAAGCAATTAGTTGGAGAAAGGTCGTATGAAAACAGTTTCTGAGGTCCTCAGGTTCCCCTTAGACTTGAATATCAATTGACATTTTGCTGATACTGCCTCCATTGCAGAGGAAGATAAAGTAAGTAGATAGCACTTTCTCTCTCCTTTTAGCCTTTTTTTGGCTTAGGAGGAATCCCAGCACAGCTCTGGCTGCAGAAAACAGTTACCTGCATTGCTGGGGCTGGGTCCACCATGGCTCAGGCTGTGCAGGACAGCAGGAGGCACTTTTGTACTTTAATTCTTGGGTGCATAAAGGAAATCTAAGATATGGCATCTCACCCAGTTGGAAAAGTCGCTGCTACTGAGAGTTAAGGCAGCTATGACAATAACAATGTGCTTCCTTGTGCCCAACAATATCCAGGAATCTGAATGTCATTTTATTGCTTAACCCCTAAAAACACAGGCTCTCCCAGCAGGGTGGGAACAATCAGATCACCTGAACTGCTGCAGGGAAAAGGTAACTCAGCTTTGCTACATTTAAATACTGAAGAGCTGAGAACATTTACTGCCTAAATACAGAACACATTTAAACCAACTAAACACAACATTCTACATATTTATATTGAAATGTCAGATCTACAGACTGATTTTTCTTTAACAGTCAGCATTTTCTCTAAAACATACCTGGAATCATCTGGGCAAGTTACTGCTGTGTCAAGCAATTTTTTCTTTAAGTTATAACATAAAATACCTCTCAACATTTGCTGTTACTCAAATAGTTGGTCTTACACAGGGATTGTAATTTCTGTACTTTGACCCTGCTTGATTCCCAGATCTTTTTTTTCCCCCAGGAAGCCCTGAAGAGCTGTAACCTCGTGCTGACTGTTCTGAAGAACTACGAACCTTCTTCCCTCCACCTCAGTGTTCGAATAACAAGTTTGAACAGCAACTTTACAGCACCACCTGGTGCTTATTCTTCAGAACTCAGAGAGAGAACACCCTTCCCAGGCTACAGAACTGGGGAAAGAGAAGCAGAAAAAAATACTTTCTCCTACATGAACAATATTTATTATCAAACAAAGACTGAGAGGAGGGGAGAGGGAAACACATAACAAGTACAGACATCTTCCTGTCCTTATTTTGAAAGTAAAGGAATATAGAATAACATGAAACTGTTGCTGCAGGTGGGTGGCAATGCTTAGTGAAATGTAGCATTTGGCTAAACGTGGTTTATGAAAAAAATCAGTGGAAAGAAATTCCTGCAGTTGGAGTCAGGGCCCAGTGATGTGACTGTTGTTGTTGGCGACAAATATTTATGATACTCTCCATTCCTTAAATATGACTGTTATCTTTAATGACATGCTTGGTCGGACCAAGGCATATCTCCCCAGGAGAGACTAACAGGAAAAACACAACTGCCTTACAAACCACCTCCATTTCTGAACCTGCTCCAGAGACAGTTATTTCACACTATTTCTAATTAAAATATATAGCTTTGGTAGATCTTTCATGCTATTACAAATTTTCTTAGCTGCTGGTATCAAATTGACAAGACAAATATTCAGGTATTTTTAATTCTTAATAGATTATTTAATAATCCCATAGTTTACAGTAAAAAAACCGAGAACAGCAGAAATTTAAGTGAAGTTTTCTTATAAAAACATCTAAAAACAGGTTTACAAATATAGTCTTAAAAATCCCTCACAAATGGTGGCAGTTTTCAACTTACAGGTCAAGACATTCAAGATGGGGGTTTCTGCCCTCCTGACTTAAAACCTTGCATTGGGTTTGGCTATTTTCAATTTTCTACTTTACATATGCAACAGGAACATGCACATCTTTAGTTCATCTAAAAAGAAAGAGAAGCAATCAGTTTCTCACTATCCATTACTGGAAGTTAAAAAAAACTTCTTAAAAAGCAGCATCTGTCATCCAGGAAATTTAATCTTTCTTAAGACACTAAACATTTAGGTCGCTACTTTTTCAGCCTCAAAGCACAGGCACAGAAAAACAGCAATCCCACATGTGAGTAACAGCAATCCACTCCCAGTGGATGAGTTTTTATTTATGTTAATAAGAAAACCAATAAAAACATATACCATAAAAAAAATCTACTAAATGCAAAAGAAGAACTATGCAAAATTCCTCTCATTTAAAACAGAAGCACCTAAATAGCTTGATGATAAAAAAAGCCATTGGGTGATTCTCTTCTGCATCCAGATGATGGCACTGAAATTGAGAATTAATACGAAACTAATACATAAATTTAAAAACTTTCCAGGTATGCTCAGTGTGAATGAGCAATCCCATATTACCGACCACACACTGGCACATCCATGGGAATTTAAGGAGTTTGCTGTACAGCAACCCCTGCGAGAAAAGAATGCATTTTCCAACTTGTAACCAGTCAGCTCTCCAATGCAGTTCCCAGCCCTCAGTCTTCCAGCAGATAGTTTGGGTTGACAACCAGGTATGGATCTTCATCAAAAGTCTCCTCTTCTTTGGATCCTTTCAGTCCAGACTGGGACAGTTCTATCAGAATGTGGTCCTGCAACAAATAAAGATTTGTATTAAAACAAGGGCAGAGAGGTTGGTCTGTAGTTTTTGAAAGGCACCTCTTTTTTATCCTGGTAGCACCTCTTATTAACTACTTAATCCTCTTAATTGTGAACTCCCTCTAACAGATTCTTGATCTTAACAATTACAATCAGTAGAAATTCCTTTTACGTTGAAATCTCATATGTTGTATGCTTTCTGGGAACTTTTTAGCCTACTGCTTTCCAGTCTAGTAGGTTTGCACCTTTAAAAGTGGAAAGTAGTTTATATTTTCATATTTTTTCCTCCAAAACATCCCAGTACCCCTGTGACTTAAGGCTATCCATTGAAGAAAGTGTTACTTGTACTTCTGCATCCTAATGCATTGCTAATACTATAGAAACACAGACAAATATCACACTTCTGTAGGGACATAATATGGCACTTCGGACTTTTAATTATACACATCTCTAATTTATTTTGGTGTTTTTTCTATAATTACTGCAACAGTTGTTAAGCAAAGAAGGCATTTATACTGCATCAGCCTGTAACATGGAAACACAAAACAGGTTTCTCCAACTAGGAATGTATTCTGTTGAACATGAAACATTGTCCTGTGTAAGTTAAAACCCCTTTTCACTACCCACACATCTCTATACTCACATAATGTGTGAGTCGGTGAATGACTCTCTCTATGATCTTCTTTTTATTTATTAGTTCTTCTTCAGAATCAATTTCAGATTCAATTTCCTTTAGATACCAATTAATAAGTTCACTTTTCTTTAATGACGAATCGTCCTCTTCTGCAAAGAAAACAATTTGCATAAACTCAGCAGCAGTAAGATACCATTTAAACCACAGGAGAAAAGGATTTTTATGTTAACATTTAAAATGTTAACAGAGAAACACGCTTTAACATGTTTAAGCAACATCAGACTTTATTCTGTTCCTTAAAGCATCATGTTTTGCATGGGAAGCTGTTGTGTCATGGTTTACTAGGCCATAATTAGATTGAGAATTGAAGCTTTCAGTTCTATGCACCCAAGTGGGTTCCAAATCACATCAGCCTTCAGCTACAGGTTCTTTTCTGGGTCTGCTCTGTTGACATGCTTCTTAACTTAATGGGTTTTGAAAAATGACTAAAATAACAGAGGTAAAAACTCCAAGAAATCATATTTGTATCACCAGATGTCGTACTCCCACATGAGCACAGGTCCACACCAGACCTGACACATATGTTGGCTCAACAGGAGTGAAAATCCCATGTGGAACAGCATGAGATGCAGTAACAATCACTCCCTGAGCTCAGGGCCAGCTGTCACTTCAATAAACAAATCCTTACCTTCTTCTGCTTTCCTGAGGTGCAGCACCAGGAGATTGGAGATCCGTCTGTACTCAGAGAAGCCCAGTCTAAGAGAAGCTTTGGGTGCAGCATCCTTGTTCCCATCCTCAGCATGGCCATTGATCCCATTCACAAGGCCATTGACCCCAGCTGGAGCTTCTGCCTCACCTGTTTGGACACATGCCCAGGTTTAAAGCTGAAACATCTTTTACCTATTTAATACCCTGAGCCACAGAAAAATGTTGCACTGACCAACCAGGTGAGGTGGTGAAGAAGGCTGAAGAAGCAAGAGAGTTAAGAACAGTAGTCCAGATTTCTAGACCTCATTAGACGAGGAATAGGTGAGAAACAAAAGAGAAGTATGTGCTCAAAAAGGGAATCTGTAAAGGCTGGAAGGACTTTCCCCTTTGAAAAAATTCTCTGTAAGTAATTTACCATTGACCCCATCTTGGTCCTCTTGATCCTCCACTTGCTGCTCATCATCTTGGTCTAAATTGACATCAGGAGTCTCAACTCTAATGATGGACTTATTTAAAAGCCTGAAAGCTTCCTTCACGTGTTTTGGGTGAACCTGAGGAAGATTTGAAAACATATATATTAAATAGGGTAACATGTATTAAACAGGCTCTTCTGTTTTCTCAACAGCTTCAGAAACTCATCTCTAGCTCTGACACAGGGCTCTTCTACCCATCTCACCTGATTAATTCTCAGCAGTAAAGACTCTGCAAGTTAAATTATATCCCACTACAAGCATGCTGAGGTCACTCAAGGTTATGGAGGTAAAAAGCTGTCTGATTAATCTTTCAGGATTTAGCGATCATGTGGAGTCGATAAAAAATTTATTTAAGCCAAGAACAGTCAAAAGAAAGATCAGTGGAGCAATAAACATGAAAGAAATGGGCCTAATGAGACTCTCCTCCAGAACTGAAAAGCAAAAACTGGAAAAATCCTCTCTAGCTGAGCCATAAGCTAAAAGCTATCTGTTTCTTTATGAGCCGAATTTAATTTAAAAGAACTCAATGTGTGTCCTTCTTACACAGCCAGTGAGCAAGGTTCCATCACTGCATGTGTTGCATAACCCCTAATCAACATCTCAAAAGGCCTGCTGGGTTTTAAAGCAGGGACTAGGATGGGCAGTAGTCACACTACAGTTAACAGCCAGAACACATCATGCATTGCAGCACTGGTTGATGTGAGGAGGAGCTCAGATCACATATATGGGACTCTTGGGGAGGTTCAGATACTTTGATGAACTTTGTCTTTTTAGATTGCAGATGGAAGAGAGCTGAGAGATTACAAACTATGAAAGATCAGGAAAGACACTACCAACAGTCATGACTGATAGTAGTAGATGATAGTTCTTCCCCTTTGTCATGATTTGACAGATAACAGGCTGAGAGTGCTGACACAACTGTAATGCAAAAACATGCATGTTCTCAGGCTGTGTTAGCTGAACTCAGCTTTAAAGGACACACCTTAAACCCACTGTTTCTGGCACACAAATTCAGACTGAGTGTGACCACAAGCGAAAACATGACCCAAGCTCTCCTCCCCACCCACAGGACTGTGTCCAATCTCAGAGTCAAACAGCAAAGCCAGAGTTCCCACACACTCATACAAAGCCCCTCCCAGTTGTGGTACCTCGTCACAGCAGTGCATGCGGGCCATGGCCTCGGACAGCCGGATCATGCTCTCCAGCTGCCGCACCGTGATCCTCCAGGACGACTTGGTCACTCCAGCGCCGTCGCGCTGCCGCAGCCGCTTGTACTGCTCCACTATGAAGTCCTCAGACTCCTTGGATATCTTTGGGACATCAAGCAGTATGACAGTTTGCATGTTCAGGTTATTAAAAGTTTACTCTTCTTGCATTAGATTGGCAATTCCCAAACTTTCCTGTACTTGCTGCTGCTTTTCCCTGAAATACTTTACGCTATACACATACTGTACATAAATGCAACAGTCATATTATGTTAAAATTATACTGTAATGATGATTATATTCACCAATGGTAATGATATTACAATAAGTACACGGCTGCATTCATCATTTTGCAGCAGGTTTGTCGATATTTTCTATTTTTCTGTTCCGCTGACTTGTTTCCCGGCATAGCTCATGTCTGTCCATACCAGATTGTTCTCTGTTTACAGACTTCTGAAAAATCTGACACACAGCCCATCCAAGCTGCTACTATCAAAATACCTGTACTTCAAGCAGTTTCCCATGTTCTGTATTTTACCAAAAAGCAAACAAAGAAATACCAAGGAACAACACCCTTTTAAAATAAAGGCAAACAAGCTGATCAAGCAATAAGTCAATAAAATACGAAAATCTCTGCTTCAGCCACACTGAATAACCCGTGCCCTTGAGATACGAGAAAGCTATAAAATGACTCCTCAAGGTTAGGAGCTACCACCAAAACAGATAAAACTAGTGATTACAACAGTCTCAGCTGAGCTGGATGATTTTCAGAGCTCCAAAGAGTACGTGGCTCCAAAATACACTCTGTTTCCAGGTAATAAGTGAGTGTACAGCTATTTCTTTGAGAGAACACCACACTAAGTGTCTTTGTGTTTGCTGGAAACGAGCACACAGCAGAGTGACTGTTCCTTGGGACTTCCTCAGACAGAACAACTGACACAGGAAAAGTGGAATTACCTTTGGTTTGAACTGTCTGGCAAACAGCAGATACCTTCTGATATCATCCAAGGAATAGACACGATCCACAGACTCTTCCACCCTGGAATGCAGATCCACGATGCGCCTGGCAATGGCGTAATCTGTAACCTGGGACATTGGGGCTCTGTCAGATCACTCTCACAGCATCAGCCAAACAGCAAAACAACAGTTATATTCTTCCTTCCCACTCCCCTCCCTCGCTTGCAATCCTCATGGCAGAGCTAGTCTTTCCAGAAGCCAAACTGTCTGCCAGAAGGTCCAGGAGAAAGCCCTGGCATTTTTTAATACAAGGAAACACAGCAGAGCAGGGATAAAAGGCAGTTTTAGGATTTATAACCTCTTGGAACTCTCCTGGGTTACAAGTCAGGCACAGAAGAGGCAGAAAGCAGCACTTTGCAGTGTGGGAACTGCTTTCTTCCTTTTCAGTCTGCTCTGTCTCTCTCACCAGTCCCTTCCCAATTAGATAATCACTCCGAGCAGAGCGGTGGCGAGAGCAGCACTGAACCAACATTAATCTCTGGATCTCCTGCTTTCCCAAGGCAAATGCCACAAAGACAGGTGGCAGCAGCCTCAGCCTTAGTGACCAGCCATTTGTAAAAATGACTAATGGTGGTAAGTTTGCAGGTCAAACCACTACACGGTGAAAAGGCAGTGTCCTTGTATTCAGCAGAGCCTGTCCACATTGGTACTGCCAGCTTTCAGCTGCAGAGCAGAGCAGCAGAAGCAAGATGTTCTTATGAGATCTGCTTCACCTAAAATTGCAGAGGGCCACCAAGATGGTCAGAGGGCAGGAGTACATGATGTGGGAGAGGCCAAAAGAGCTGGGTCTGTTCAGCTTGAAAAGAAAGCAACTGCCTCACTGGCCAGTAAGTATAGAGCTGATGGAGCAAAATAAGTCACAGAAAAGAGGCAACCAACACAAACTGAGCCATGAGAAATTCTGATTAGATACAAAAGTTATTATTTTTTGAACACAGAGCTGTCCAACACTGCAGCAGGGGTCTAGAGAGACTGCAGAATCTCCAGCCTTGGAAATACTCAAAACTCACCAGGTCAAGGCCTTGGCAACCTGTTCCCAATAATCTGTTGGAGCGTGAGGTCAGACCAGAGACCTCCAGGAGATCTTTTCTGACACAATTTAATCTACAATTCCTTAAAATTACCTCATT
Source organism: Neopelma chrysocephalum (assembly GCF_003984885.1). Classification (NCBI taxonomy): domain Eukaryota; kingdom Metazoa; phylum Chordata; class Aves; order Passeriformes; family Pipridae; genus Neopelma; species Neopelma chrysocephalum. The sequence goes on along the minus strand of NW_020897767.1, from coordinate 6,455,393 downwards.
ACATTCATCCACGAGGATGAAGAAGAGATCAAAGCGAGACATGATGGGAGCTGAGAGGTTTATATTTTGTTTCAGGGACTTGGATCTGTCATAGCGCCCACCAACAGGGTTTGCTGCAGCCAAAATGGAAGTCCTGGCATTCAGGGTGGCCTGAAAATGGGGAAAAATAAATTGAAGAGAGAATGGTATCTGGGATCACTTCCTAAACCAACTCATTGCAATCCAAATGGGTCAGCATAACATCTTTTAGATGGAGTTTCAATGGAGGTATTATAACAATCACTCCTCAAAAGCAGCCAAACTCTTAACCAGTCCTTTCTCACCAGGTCTCTGCCCCAAGACACAGTCTGAAGGATCAATATTGTAACATAGTCAAACTCTTGCCAACAATTCTGGAACAAGCCCTTAAAACTGCTTTTCACAACACCCCATTTTTAGCAATGCAAACGCACACAAATCTACAACATTTTTGGGGCTACATCAAGAATGTTCCCATTTTCTGTTTCCTGTCCACTATTACCTTTTTTCCTTTCAGTAACATTTTTTATCTTTTTTGAGTACGTGGCACAAGAACTCTGCAGCAAGTGATCTCTGTGCTGCCACAGCGAGGCAGCTGCAGAGCTGGTATCAAAGTCTGAGAGGTGATAGTTCAGCACCCGTAACAAACAGCCAGGAGATCCTACAGACTACACAGAGGACTAGTGGAAGCTACCTTCACTCCTGCTTTGGTGATGGATATTGTCTGCTGCTCCATTGCCTCATGGATGGCCACCTGATCCCGCACCTCCATCTTGTCGAACTCATCAATGCAACAAACCCCCTGCAGCGGAGGAATGAAAAATAATAAGCAACCCAAATTCAATCATTGTTGGAAAAAAAAAAAAGCTCCATTAACACAACTGGGGGCTCTTTGTCATTAATGAAAAGCATTCCAGGGATGCAGGAACTCACGTTATCCGCCAGCATCAGGGCTCCAGCTTCGATGACAAACTCATGGGACTCCTCATCCTTCACCACAGCCGCCGTCAGACCTGCGGCGCTCGAGGCTTTGCCACTGGTGTAAACGGCACGGGGACTGAACTCATCCACATGCCTGTGGAAAGAAGGAATAACACCCCCCCCCCCGTATTTCACTTATCTCTGACATTTTAAAACATGCAATAAATTTGTATTTTTAATATTCAATGTCTCTTTGAAAATATTTGGAAATTTGTACTTTTGTAAGTAAAGAACAAAAAAGTCTCAATCAGCTCTTTAGTACCGCAGGGGCTTGGTGAGTTTGCTCCAGCCCTGTTCAAATACTTCAACCACATTTAAACAATCCCTGGAAAACATTTTCAAATATTTTACTTCCCTTTCCTGTTTAACACAGAAAAAAGCATGGGACACATTTGTCACACATTTGTAGCTCCAGTCACACTGGACAATATTTAAATACTGAATTTTAATGAGATGCTTACTTCAGAAATTGACTCTTGGCTGTACTTGGATCACCGACGACACAAACATTGATGTCCCCACGCAGGGAAGTGCCTTCTGACGTGGTTTTAGGGACTCCTCCAAAAAGCATCAGCAGGACCCCACGTTTCACTTCATCGTTACCTGCCACAGAAAACACACTCAACTAAAAATCCAAGGAAAACACCACATTCTTCCTATTTAAAAATAATAAAATAGATCCAACTGTCAGCTGTAAGGTTCAGTAGTAGAACACCCAATAGCAAACCCAACCCATTTCACTAATCTTGCAGGCCTTAATGATTAAACACAGCAAGTACTCAGGAATTAGATTCTCCTTTTCCAGCACAACCAGTGCTGGAGGGCAGAATTTGTGCCAGTTGGAACAGGGTTTTCAACCTTCCCCAAAATGGCACCACACAGAGAGCAAAAGGAATTAATATTTACACAAGGGAAATCTTCAACTGGGTTCTTACCATGGATAGTGGGGAAGAGGCTGGTGCACAGATTATGGTAAAGGTTCTTATCTTGGCTCATCTCAAAAACCTTCTCCCACTCTTTCACAGACATCTGGTTTTTAATGCTCTCTGCAGTCTGCTCTTCATCTCTGAGCTCTTTTCCACCAAACTAAACAAACAAAGGAAATAAAACAGTAACAGAAGTAATAACGTGGTCACTAATGAATGTGAGCACTGCAGACAGGTTACAAAAACTCACTGTAAGCAGAATGGGAGGAACATGTTCAGAAAAGCTGCCCTTAGGCTAAGGAAGCTCATCACCTTATACCTTTAAAATCCAATAGACAATTTCCTAACAGGCAAAATCAATGGTGTAACTTCAGTTAGTAAGAAAAACCCCAGGTGAGATGCTTATATAGAGATTAAAAAAAGAGTAAACCAATATGGCTTCCTTTGGGCAAATTTGCCTTTGCAAGCATTCTTCATTAACTGGAACTTAACAAGATCTTTTGTTACTCTGAAGTGGGGTCAGAAACTTCTACTCCCAGAAAATAACAGATAGCATTTTTATCCTATGTGACAGTGAAGCTCCTAGCAGAGTGATAGATTACAATACCACAACATGCCAAAACCCAGACACAGTCAGTATTACTTATTATGTTGCAGTAACATCCCAAGATGCTATGTGATAAACCAGAGGGAATAAGAAGAAACAGGATTTCCCGGAAGAAAAGGAAATGCTGCAGAAACGGCTGAAAGCTGAATGGAAATACATGGACCAGTCAACTCTTTAGAATAAACAGATAACACTGGCAAATAATCACATCTGAAGATGGGAACCTTGCTAAACAAATTCAATCAGAACTTACAGACAGTCAAATGCACACAGCAAGGTGGCACATGTACTTATTTATAACTTTACCCATTCCCGCTCTCTAATTTAAGGGAAAACCACAGAGAGCAGCAATCAGGAACACCTTTAAATCTCTTCTCTTTCCAGACTCACCCGTGGATTTGTTGGTGCAACATAACAAGCCAGAAAGACCAGCTTATAGGAGAGCTCCCGGACTCCCAGGGCGCGCAGCCCTCGGATGCCTTCGGTTTCATATCCCTCTGTCCCCGTCAGCCGGGAGCCGGTTTCCGCGCGCAGCCCTGCCGGGAGAGCGGGAGTCAGGGCAGCAGGGACCAGGACAAGCGTGAAGGACACCTCAATGAGGTCGTGAGCAGCAGCAACAAACCTGGTGTGGAGAGCTGGGACACATCAGGCACGACGATGAGTGACCCGGTGAAGTCACACTTGTCACCTGCCTGGGCGGACTCCACGGCCTCCGCGCGCAGGATCACCTCCACGCTCCGGGGAATGCTGCCCCGCGGCAGCTCCCCCTGCGTCTCCTGGATGCGGACCTGGGCACGGAGGGGGGATAAACACTCAGCAAATGTCACCAGAGCTCAAACCGCTTCAAAAGCTGTGCTAATAAATAGTCAGTAGCATCCGACTGCTGCCATCCACGCCAACTGTGAAATTCCTCTTGCAATAAGACAAACAACCAAAAATCCCTTCACTAATCAGCATCTAAGGAGTCTTGGAGACACTTAAGAGGATGTACAGGAACCATAGTGACAGTTCTGAAAACCAGCTTGAAAACTTCAGTTAACATACCTGGCATAAAATATTGCTGCAGGCTGCGAAGTGCGGAGGATTCGGGAGAGTAAATCAATGTGGAAGAAGAAACATTGCAGATACTAGAAGGCACCTCTTTTTATACTGGTATAAAACAACTACACTGATGTACCAGCAATATGAGACTAATGATGGCTTGAGTATGTGGAGTTTCAGTGATTCACTTAGATAATAAATGTCACACAACAAAATTGGTTTGATACTATAAATAACTTCCCATGCTTAAACATAAGCCTTCCACAGACAGAAAGAAAGTTTCCCCAGAAAATTCAGTGCCTTTTCTTGAGGTCTTTTCCTCACAGAACCAAAGCTAACTGCAGCAGAACAAACAACACCTTCCAACTACCACAGGTACAGCATCGTTAGTCACCACCCCAACCTCACCCTCGTACCTTTTGGAAATCAACAAATCTTGATTTGTTCGTGTCCAGCAGGAATCTCCTCCTGTTGGCACAGACTGGGTTCCTGCAGATGTTGGGCTGTGTGTATTTGAACTGCTGCTCCACATCTTTGATGACTGTCTGGCAGTCGAGGCACAGGAAGGTCCCACTCACCAGCTCCGGGTGCACCGGGTGGGTCCGAACCACCTGCCCACTGATGCGCATCAGGGACCCGATCTTTGCCGAGGTCATCTCCCGAATTCTGGGCAAAACAGAAACTCACAGGATTAAATTACTGAGCCGACAATTCTAGGCCCCAAGATACAACATAGTTTCATTCAGCCTGTGGCTAAAGAAGTGCTGTAACAGACAAAGGAAACAAAGTTACTAAAATATATTCTCATTTTATGATTTTACATAAACTTTTAGATTAATACTAATGGTCAAACCAATGCAAAACTATTGGTACTTCAAAAGCAACACACACTAAATATTTTTTTTAAATTAGAGAAGTTAAATTATTTAGAGAAGCTCCATATTTGTGGAATATAATGAATATAAGTATCTGACTGTTATTCACAAATGAAAAACTCTTTCAAAATATATCCTGCACAAGGTCAGGAAACTTCTTCACAACTGTTCTGATCAACTGCTCATTTCATGCTATATAACCAAAACATTTTCAGTGTGCTTTGACACGTTTTTCCTCAGTGGTAAAAATGCACAGGTTTCTGGAATTATTAATCATCTTACTTGTGTCGGGTAGGCAGGTCTTGGAATGCAACATAAAAGTCCTTGTTTGCAGGAACATTTCCATGGTCTCTGGCAAAAGTCTTTGTTGCTCGACAGAGGTAAGGATAAACCCTGAAATATGGAAAAGCAGTTCAAATTTTACAAAAGCTATTAAAATGCCTTCTCTGCTTTAGACTACAGCAAAGGCTTGTATCAGATTACCAGGTTCTGGCTTTTAATGTCATGTAACACAAAAAAGCGAATCTAAATACTCTAAATGTGGGATTACTGCATAATAATGTCATTTGCATTATGGCTTCATAATAGACTTTTTAAAATCTCATTTTATGACACTTTTATCCTTACATTAAGAAGCAGATCTTCAAAATAAGTGACTGGCTCAATAAAATACTTTCAGAGCATGAAATTTTAGAGTTTATTCTGTATTCCCATCTACTTCTACACCAGAATAAATGTCATTTCCTGGTTAGCTCATTGTTTCCAGAGAGGAATCCACTGAGAAATGTTTTGAGCCAGTTTAAAGTGTTTTCAGGATGCAGAAAGAAGACAAACCTCTCATTTTTTACACAACAAGCGAGGCATTACAAGCCTGAGACTGCAGCAGGGCTCAGCTTTACCTGAAAAAGGACCTCTACACTTTACCTGTAAAACTCCTCCTGGATAGTGGTGGACAGCTGCTGGTTGAACTGCTCCAAATCTGCAAAGCTGACGATCAGCGTGTTCCGCTCTGGCCGGATCAGCTCCTCAGCATCACGCAGGTACTTCACCTCCCCATCACTGTTCTGGAATCTGAAAGGGATTCAGGAAAATGTCTCACAGTCATGCACCAGGCAGCAACTGAACATTTTGAATTCAGAAGAAAGGCAAAGGAAAGGATGGCTTACATTAAGGCATCCCACAGTCCCTTGCAAATCCCTTTTCCAACAACATTTCTTCTTCCACCCCCTTCTGCATCTGTTCTATCAACACCCCAACACAGACGCACCGGGTTTGAATTTCAAGCAGCTCGACTGTTGTCCCGAGTGCCACACTGAGTTTTATTTTATATTTAACAATGACTCTACACCAGTAAACAGGGTTTTGTTTCCTCAGGGTGATTATAATGGTTTCCTTATTTGACACGAACGGGCCCCTCGGGAGTCAAAACGCAGGGAGCAAGATGTGTAATACCCAAGCCGTGGAAAGGGTTTTCAACACGGCTGCCACAAAACTTTGTTAAAAGGGACCAAATGCACCAAAGAAATCATAGAATCAGAGAATGGTTTGGGTTGGAAGGGACCTCAAAGACCATCTCGTTCCAACCCCCTGCCATAGGCAGGGACACCTTCCACTAGACCTGGTGCAAAATACTTCTCAGATAGCTCTCACGGCTCCCTTCCTGTACCCCTGGCAAAGCAGGCTCCTCCCGGCAGAGCCGTTCCTCAGACCACAGGAGAGCTTTTCCAATTGAAGGCCGAGGGGCGGGGGCGCCAGACCCCGGCAGGATCTCACTAAATGGCGGCCCCTCCGTGAGGCGCCTGCGGCCCGCCGCTCGCCCTGCCCGCCCGCCGCCAGGCCCGGCCCCCAGCACTCACTCCTCTAGGAAGTCCAGGAACAACTTCTGGCACTTCTCGGCCACCTCATCGCGGAGCTGCTGGTGCTGCTGCGCCGCTCCCCCGGCCCCGGCCGCCGCCACTGCCAGGTCCATCCCTGCCGCCGACACCGACACTGTCCCGGCCCGGCCCCGACCCGGTTCCCGCCACGCCGCGCACCACGTGGGCCGCGCGCCCGCCGCGCCGCCCAATCGGCGGCCACCGTCCCTCAGGGCCCCGCCCCCCGCGGCCGTTTTCGCGCCAAAGGCGAGGGCGGGACCGTGAGGAGGCGGCCCGGGAGCTCCGGGCACAGCGACCCGATCCCCGCCCGCTGCTGGGCTGGCACACAGAACGGGGGCTGCCCAGGGCTTAGGGCTGTGCCAGAGGAACGCGTCCCATAGAAACACAGAGCCACAGAGTGTTAGGGGGTTGGAATGGACCTTAAAGCCCATCTAGACACAACCCTCCCTGCCCTGGGCAGGGACACCTCCCATTAGACCAGGTTACTCAAACCTTATCCAGCCTGGCTCTGATACCACAACCTCCCTCGGTAACCTATGTCAATGCCTCACCACCCTCACAAAAAAGAATTTCTTCTCAATGTCTAACCTAAATTTTCCCCTCTTTCAGTTCATATCCATTACCCCTTGTCCTCTCACTAGGCCCCCTTCAAATACTAGAATGTGCTGTGAGGTCTCCACACAATCTTCCCTTCCCCAGGCTGCACAGCACCAACTCTCTCAGCCTGCCTCTGTAGGAGAGGTGCTCCAGTACTCTTACCGACTTCATGGCCCTCCTCTGGACTTGCTTTAGCAGTTCCACATCCTTCCTATGTTGGGGACCCCAGAACCACAGGTATAGAGGTGTCAGCTCTGGGTGGCCTCAGCACAATCTTCAGCTGCTGTGAAGCTTCCACAGGGCACTGGTTTCCCAGAGAAGAAATCAGTTACAGGAACTGGACTTAAAACTCCTCTGGTAGTTTCCTCCACTGCTGAGGAAGCCCAGATCCAGGGAATCCTCCCAGTGCGTGCAGGAAGCACTGGGGCAGCTGCTCACTGACCAGACACTCTGGGGGCTGCAACTCCAGCTGCTGAAGGACTGACCCCAGGCAAAAAGGGTGTAAATTAAGCCAGGTGAGGGTCAGGCTGCAGTCTGGACACTTGGCTCCTTGTTGGCAACACAGGATGGTCGAAGGTAACATGTGCCAAGCGGTGCCATGGCTGACAGCCATTCCCGAATGGCAGCTGCTGGCACACAGTGCCTGCCAGCAGGAACCGCTTCAACATCCATGAAAAATTGCTTAGAATTGCTCTGCCACCTGCAAAGTCATTAATCTCTGCCTAAAGTGGGACTTTTGCTGTAATTAAGGCAGCTAAGGGCTCCTTTTCAGTTCTGAAGGCCTTTAAGAAGTGCCAGCAGCACCAGCCTCCTGCAGCACTGTTAGTTCATGTTACAGTGCACTTGCCATACAGGGAGCACAGACTGAACTGCAAAATGGTAAAGAAAATAAGAAACTAGTAGAACTAACTTGGTAACTTTTAAAACACTTGTAGTGAATAAATGCCATGTTTTATGAAATCATACCAATGTGCACAAATTGGTTGTGAGGCTTATTTTAAAAGAATAATTAATCTCAGGTAATTTCTACTGTTTTTTTCATCACTTTTCCTCTACCAAAATAATAAAATCTACAGGCCTCATATGCAGATAAGTAGAATATCCAAAGAAGAAACAGTACATAAATAAAATCTGCTTGGGCAAGTTGTGTACTCTAGAGGTGGCTGTCCAGAAAATACCTTGTTTTTCCACAGTCTCATTTTTCCAAGCTTTGTCCAGGAGGGACATGCATAGTGTATGGCATGGAGGGTGACTGTGCACTCCTGTGGCCTAGGCAAAATCATTCCACCATATGGGATATGCTGGAAGCCCAGTATGAACTGGAGTCCCAGGCAGCCATGTGGTGTTCCACAGTGGACACTGTCAATGTGTTCTCCTCCATCCCTGTGGCAGCAGAGTGCAGGCCACAGTTTGCTTTCACACGGAGTGGTGTCCAATACACCTGGAACTGACAGGCACAGGGTGGAAGCACCAAGTTTTCCTGCTTTTCCTCTCCCCCTGTCCCACTGGGCAGGAGCAGGCAGCTGTGTGTGCCCACCAGGGTTATCCCAGCAGGTGTGGGCAGCCATGGGGAGCCAGTCCTGCACTTGGCTGCCAAAAGAACAGCCTGAGCCCCCTTTCCTGCTGGGCAGATTCAGACAGCTCAGCGAACACAGATGGGTTTTCACAGGAAAATGGTGTAGTTAAAAACTTCTGAGGCAAACTGAAGCTTTGTGCTTGTTTTGAGCAGATGACTCCCTGGCTACTCCTTACCAATGTTCTTTATAGTTCCTCAGTTTAAAAAATGCACTGTTGTAATTACCTTCCATATATCCTCAAAGAAAATATAACCAAACCCCATTTTACCTGGTGGAGAGGCAGCACCCATGGGGACTCCACATAAACTGCTGAACTTCCTGCAAGTTATTGGAAATAAAGGACAATACAGGTTTTACTTTTTCAGAGTTGCTACCTATCAAAGCAATATAAAGTTCTGAAATTTCAATTTGCAAGGTTTCAAACAAAGTTCTAAGACTCCCACTAAAGTGGGAGTGCAGCTCCCACTAAAGTATCCTGTTAACACGACATGCAGGACAAATGCGCTTTGATTTATGATCACAATTATTTTCTGTTAGCTAAGAGAGACTGCATGAAAAGATTCTGCATACAAAGGAACCAGGGCCTCCATCAGAACTCTTGTTCTTGTGCAGCTCCTGTGAATAAATCAAACTACAGCAGGAGCCTGAATAACTCTTAACAGAATTGGGATGAGTACAGTAGTTACAGCAATGTATGCACAAAACTTGCTGCCAAATCTAGAGCAAGAAACAGTCCTCAGAATACTTTTTTTGTTGGCAGGCAATTTAAGTCAGTAATTTTGCTCCTGATTAGAAGGATGCTCTTCTGAAGTGGAATATATTACCAGTTCTGTATGAACAAAAGTAATTAAATTAAATTCATTCCAGTTGGCTTAGCTGAATAAACAACTGTTTTGAAACTTGGATTCGTCAGTAATAAATCTGTGATGATGAGCTGTGTTTATAATCCACTCAGCTTTGCAAAGTACAACTGGGTACACTGTAAGATTTTCAAGTTAATAACTAGGGAAGATTCCACTGTAAATTAATTACAACAGACTCATAAGCAAAGCTGCAAAGCGTTATTCCTTGAATTGTGTGACTTCTAAACAAAGTTTAACTTCTACATTGCCAGTACTTTACCTGACTGACCTTTAGTCTGATTGTTTTCTAATGGAGAACTCTTGTCACAAGACATTAAAATTAAGTCTTGTTCAATGGCAGGTGCAAAAGATGGTTTGCCCTTTTGTGAAAATCTACACAATTTATACACAGCCTCACTGACCTTTCTGTAGCACAGCCAATATGTGACTTCTCTGACATTTAAAAATCAAGGTAGCAACAACACCACAGACAGTCTGAACCGTACCTCCTACTGAAAGCTTTATCATGGAAAATGTTAAACAAAAATTAAGTCAGGAACTACAAATATGTATGAATATTAGATAACTCTACTGCAGTGCCCAAGTAAGGAATTTAATCCTTTGCTCTTTGGCATCAACACTTACAAAAATGTTTTAAATTTGAAAAACAACTCTCAGCTGCAGCCCACACAAGGAAGTTTCCAAGGCACTGGTTCCTCTCCAAATGCAGGGCACATCCTCTGGGCTGGGAGGAGGAGGACGAGGAGAAGTAGCTTTGTGCATCACTGCAAATTGAGGAGGTTCAAGTAAGTGATTCATTTGAGAAAAAGGATGTCTAGAAAGAATGTCAGAAGTGCTCTTAGAGAAACACCCAATTTCTCTAAATGTACAACAGTTGGGTTGTGGACAGCATTTATAAATACAATTAAAAAACACAACAAACCTGAAATAGGCTGGCTTACATAATTTCCTTTTTTTTTTCCCTTGGTAATAAGATGCATGGAATCCTTGGTGATTTGTTTTGTTTGTTATTCCAGAGGATGGGTCAGGCAGGAAAACACATGACCTGCTCTCAAATTCATTGTCCATTAATTTTCTGAGAATATTATATATCCCTTGTGTATTCTGGGACCATGTGTAAACTTCTATCCATTCTCAAATAGTAAAATAAAATAAAGAAAAAGTCTTCAGCTTGTATACAACTTTCAAAAAAAAAAGGGGGGGAAGAAGATATAAAGAAAATAAATTTAAACTTTACACAGTTATTACATCATTAAAAAAAACCCCAAACAAACCTTATTGATTCATTATTATCTTGAGAGAATATAAAGCAAAAAACAGAAAGACAGATTTGCATCTAATTTGAGAGATTTATTTCAACCTATTTTCACAATTTCAAACAAAGACTTCTTGTTAAGAATGTTCTTCTCACCTGCTTCCTACCTGACACTCCTGTAAGTTAACAGTTGGTTGGTCTCCTCCTGATTTTTAAATTGCAAGAATCCAGTCACTTTATCTTTGAGCCCATACTTCAGAATATTCAATCTTGCTGACATAAGTTAAAAATGCAAAATGGTTATTGCATAATTTATTAAAATGTTTAGAAAAATGATACAATTTAATGTGACACCAGAATACTAACTCAAAGTATCACATTTTCATTAAAAACGTGCACAGTTGCCAATACAAAGAGTCCTGATCTGTTAAAATATTTTCCTTTAAATAAACAACTACGGATAAAAAAAATGTGGCACTTCATAAAGGAGAATTTGTTTTTAATTGCATATCATAATGCTCAAATCAATACAGGTTCATGAGGAGCAGGGGATCATATCTGTCTGCAGGGCAAATCTTCTCCAACTTTCAGCAGCAGCTCCTGTCAGGGCGTCAGTCGCTTGGGATCCCGTGGGAACATGGAGGTCTGACGGACATTGTGCAGTCCCAGGTACAACATGGTCACTCTCTCCAGCCCTAAAACACATGAAAACAACCCAGCAATGCAGTCAGTCTGTTGTTCAAAACTCTTATGAGTTCCCACCCACTGCCAGCCAAACCCACCGGCGACTGAGGTGTTCACATCAGTGTGTGTGACTGCGGGAAGGAGCTAAACCAAAAATTAGGGATTTTACATCAGTGCCTTCTGCCATGGCACAAACATCATATGGAACAGGCATTGACAAGCAATGGCACTGGAGACTCAAGCCTGCTCTGAATCACTTCAGGACTTCAAGGAAGGTATAGAAAATTGAGAGCAGAGCTGGGTAATCAGGAGACCTGTATCTTGGATACAGTAACACAATTACAGTCCAAACCAGTCTTAACAGCTTCAGAGCAAGAGACACCAAGTGCCATAAGCAGCCACAGCAAAAACATGGGTAATTTCATCCCAAATCCTCTGCAGTACAAAAATGTAGATTCACATCATGCATCTGTGTAACTATCTGATGATATCTTCATGACAGTAAGTATTTCACTGGTTGTTGTGTTCTTTCTTCCTGAAATATTAGAGGTTATGTGTGTCCTGAGGAACACGGAAGCACTTCCTAATCCATGGGGCTGTATAAGCACCCCAGCCATGCTGAGGTGAAATTCAGATGCACCCTACTTTTTCCACACACTGCCTTCCTATATTAAGATTTCCACCTGGAACAGCCTGAACCCAGTGTTAATTCCCACAGCATCTCCTGTTTGGCTGTTACTTGGCCTGACCTCTGGGACATGCCATACGGAGCACTCACTCTGCAGAAAAGATGTAGCTTCAGCTTCCCTGCTGTCAGTTCTGACTGGCCTAAATCATTTTGGATCATCAGCAAATGCTGCATCTCCTCTGCTCACAAGGACTGCATGAGCACCGACACTCACACCTTGTAGGTATGTCAGAAGGCAAGTGCAGAAAGACTGAATCAAAGAAATTATGGTTTTATTGATCAGGACCTACAAAATGTCCTGTTTCCATATACAGGAATAGATTTCATCCTGCCTATGAAAGCAACGTGCAAAACTGTCAGTTGTTGTCATTAAGATGCCTAAAACCTATCTTCTTTTCATTTTTATATATAAAACACACACCATGACACGAAGCCTCTCAACACCTTTGCTGAAACAACAAGCATCAAGCTGATCAGTGACACTCTGTCAAATCACTGATAAGGCAGAAGCAACCACTTATTTCCCCTCACTGCAGAACAGCTTCACCAAATGCAGAGACCAGTGGCTGCTGGTACGGTGGTGGCTCTGATAAATCCACACATAATACAATACATTCTTGCTTCCTTCCATTTTCCTCATTGGTCAAATTTGAAAGTGATGTGCCTGGCTAATGAACTGGCACTTTTTCTTGTGATCACCTACTTTTTAATTGACAGACTGTGCCATTAATATTTTGCCTATTTATTTCATGATGATCCTTGTATTTTAGCTTCTCTCCTTAAATTCTCCAAGATGAACAGCCCCACAAATTTACCTAACAAAGCTACTGTTATGAATTTTATATTGAACTCTGCTTGAGACTGAGCAGTGTAAGTTAAGCTAACACAGAACAAAATAAAATACAGACACTCACCTATTCCACCCCCTGCGTGTGGAGGGGCACCAAACCGAAAGGAATCAATGTAAGCCTTTATCTTCTCCAAATCTAGAAAGGAAAAATATCTGGTTTTCACCTACTTAATGATCCCCAAGCCAGACATACAACTGACTACAGGACTGCAAATACAACAAAAAATTTACGAGCTAACAGTGGGGTTTTACTCCTTGAATGTATAAATTATCCAGCACTACCTAGAAATTATGACTGTAACGGATTTGTTTTACAATTTTATTTATAACTTTTCAACAAGGAGTTGCAGGGAAACAAACTAATTTCTTAATATCACCACTCTAGATGGTTAAACAGAATTAGATGGATTAACATTACAAATGAAACAGTACTGTGAGTTTACCACTGTGGCCATATAAGAAATTCTGTCCCAAATTCTTCCTCTAAAGGACACAAATTCAATCATGACTTATATTCTCTTAAATGGACTTGTTACCAATGCCATGATGTTTGGCTCTCTCTGTCAGCAGCTGAGGGTCATGAATTCTCTGAGCTCCAGACAGGATCTCCTCCCCTCTCATGAACATATCATAAGAGTTAGAGATTTTCTGGAAAAACAAAGATGAGTTTATTTCCTACCCACAGTGACTCCATAGGTTGTAAATATGCACCTCTCAGTAACTTCACTTGTGATATTCAAAGTTGTGCAGTAAGACTACAGTATATTAGGAGCTTGCCCATGAATTACAGTCCTTGGGCTCCTTCTCAACAGACTGGAGCTGATTTAATAAACTGAAGTTCATCCACACACCCTTCGACAAGCCGTTACACTTGCACGTAGTTATCCCAGCAAGAGATGCTCTGAACATATTTATCCTGGATTTAGGAATAAACTGTGGAAGTGTAAAAAATCATCTTTTATGTTAAAGTGTCTGCTGCCCTGGAAGAATGTTTTTGCCACTTTTCAGTGATGGCAGCAGTGTTTGACCATGGAGATCTCTTCATAAAGCTCTCCCAATCTCTCTGGTATGTTTTCACCAGTGAAGAGCAACTGGAAACATTTCACAAATTGTGTAACACTGACCTGCTCTTGTTATCAGAATGTTAATTGTAACAGCAGATGACAGGGGGGCTGGAACTGGCTGATCTTTAAGGTCCTTTCCAACCCAAACTGTTATATGATTCTATGGTCATACAAATATACTTTATCTATATTGTCAAGTTATCCTTACACAGCATAATTTAAACTGAAAAAAAGAGAAACACATTGAAGCAACAAGGAATTTTACTTACAGGGTTGGCTGGATCTGGCATTGTATAAAAAGGCCTCACAGCAAGAGGGTATTTGTCCAGAATGTAGAAGTCTGTGTCGTACTGAAAGAAGGTAATTTAAAGCAGTTAGAACAAAAGAAAATTACATAAAGAACAAATTACAAGAGGAAGACAAAACCAGTGAATCTTTGAAACAAAATTCAAACAAATCTCCCAATAACTTCCCACAATATTGTCTTTAAAAATAAGTTATCAATAAAAGTGGTGTATTATGTCTCAATTTTCCAATACTACTTCTAGTGTAAACTTACAAATGTTTAGCAATAAAATGTGTTGCTGTAGCAACAGGTACTTTTTTTTCCCCCAAAGATCTCATCTTTTCCTATGGATTTAGTCAGAATCTGGTTCGGGGTTTTTTTTTCAATTATAAGAACAGCTTTTGGAACAGACTATCCTGTTTGGTGTACTCAGTACAACATGATAGAAATAAATATAAAAGACTGAAAATGGTGTGAAACAGTTCAACAATGATTAAGACAAAACTGAGAGTAGATTAAATACACAGCAGTCAGACAATTAAAACTGGTAATCAGAAACGCTTCACAACTTCTGCACGTTCTGAGATACTCTATTGTCCATCAGTGTGTTAAAAGCTGTTTTACATGTAGGCATTTGTACCAACCCAATGACTCCGTGGCATCAGGTTTGAGATTCAACAACAAATTTATTTATTCTAAAGGATTTGTTACCTTTTCCTTTACCAGGCGTCCCAGCAGCTTTTCATTAGGAGTGCTGAAAAAGATTATCACCATTAAAATTAATTTAAACATGCATTGGCTATATACTTCATGAAGCCAAAAAGACTTCAAGCTACAGATCTGCTGCACCCTGAGCCTTAGAAAATCTAGTACTTGTTTCTGAATGTTTTGTATTGTGCAGACAGAAATTGAAGAAATAAAGTATATTTATTTGTTTCTAAATATTTTGTATTGGTCCTAAAAATCCCTTAAATTAACTGATACCTAAAGATATTCTTGTTCTTAATAGAACTACTTGCTAGTCACCATATTCTGATTACTGAAGAACTGTGTATTCTATTTCCTATTGCCATATATCTTGTGTACAACAAAAAAAGTGAGAAACACCATGAGCAGTTGCTGAGGAAATTATTTTTGCTCTATCAAGCTCTTATGATTGAAACTTCCTTGGATGCACAGAGAATTTAACTGTAAAATAACACACTATCCTAAGGGTAATGTATACATTATGGGAAAGAAATGTTTTATTTCATTAAGTGTATTTAGAAAAGTTGACATATAATCAACTAATTAAACCATCCTTCAGTAAATCAATGGGAATGCATCAAAACTGCTTAATCACTTTCCTGAGAGGTGGAAGGAAGAAATGGAAAGATGTTTCTTAAAAGCAAGACCTTGAGACTGAAGAATCTTTTTGTTTAATCCTATTCAAAAACATGTGACAGTTCATATGAAGGGCTGCAACTGACAGACAAACAAACACTTCTTATCCTTAGAAGGGTCAAGTTGCTCTCACTTTATGTTGTAAGTTATTTTCTTTCAGATTTCAGAGTTTGTACCTACAGTCTGTGTTAAAAGAAAGGACTATTTTCACATCCACTCATTTACTTGTCAAGAGACCTGGATATAAGAACTGTTTATTCCTCTAAAAGCTGTGGTTCCCTCTTGGGGGCTGTCAGGTGCACAGGACAAAACTGACACTTTCCTGCCACCTTCACATTTGTGCACTGCCAAAGTACCTCAGATCCTCTTCATCACCCATCTCAACTCCAGCCTCCCTCAGCATGGCCACACCTTCACGATATTCCAGCCTCAGAGTTGGCTCCAAGAACTTAAAGGGCTCACATGGGAACTGTTTGCCCACTGTCTGGATTTCAGTTTGGAATCTGCATATGAGGAAACAAGAAGAGAAGCCAAATACAGAACAATCAAGAACTTGCATCTGATACAGATCTTGCAATGGCACTACATTGTGCCACAAGAGGTCCCTCTTGCAATACAAAAACCATATTAAAGCCACTTCTAGAGAAATTCTGTACAATCCTAATGAAATGTTTCATCAAAGTTAATGCACCTACTTCGCACACATACATGTTAATATTTTACTATTACTTCTGTCTAATTCCTTTTGTAAGAAATAATTGACTAGGTCAATTCACAGTAAAAACATTGAGAAATCATCCCTTTGATTTGTAATATTTACCTAGGTTCTTCTTTTATTTGAGTAATATCCTATTTCAAATATAAACAAGAAATTTCCCTCTGAACAGAAGAATATATTTGCATTTCTGCTGGCAAGACAGTCTAACTTGTAAGCAAAAGAAAACAACTTCCTAAACTTTTGGTCTGGCTTTTTAATGAGTTAGACTGTGAATAGCAGAAAATAATCTTTGCTGCTATCATGGAACAGATGCAGGCTGGTGTAGTAATTTTTAATCAGGAAAAATTTCTTGTATAGCAAATATTAGGGTAATTTTCAAAATAGAACAAGATCATTTCCAAAACAGAACAATCTGTTGTTCTACCTACTACCTGTAGTGCCACAAAAAGACATTTTAAATAATGATGGATCATTTCTGTTAGAAAACCCTTCCAACAGCAAACAGTGAGTTTCTCAGTGCAGGCCAGCACACTCCAGGAGATGCTAAAAGTACTTTACTGGCCTATAGCTTGAGTGAACTTTAAAAGTCAGACAAAAAAAATAGTTAAGAGCAAAGCAAAAATGTTTGTTTTGAAGTTCTGTTGAGATCAGATTATCAATGATTATCTGACAAGCTGAAGATAAAACGCTCACCCACTCCATACCACAGTGCAAGAGCTGTCAAACAAAGAAGGCTGCTCATTAAAAGAAAGAAATGCTCTTATTACCTTTCCTGAAGCCCCTTGAATATCTGCACCAAGGTATCTGCAATCTCATCTACCACTTCATGATAGTGATAGTTAAAAGCCATTTCAATATCCAGGCCAACAAACTCAGTCAGGTGTCTGTGAGTATTGGAGTCCTCAGCTCGAAATACTGTAAAATTAAACAACAGAAATTCTAACTGACCTGAAATGATCACTCCATTTGGAAGAATAACCCTGACAATCACATCAGCATTGTTGTTCTTAGACACGAAAATTCCCATTGGAAAACAGAAGGAAAACCAGCAGCCTCAGAGCATCATTTGAAACAGTGACAGCATTCCTGCAGCTGTGGGGCTCCAAGGATACAAGGCAGACAGGACCCGTGGAGAGGCAGGATCTCTCCTTAGCCCCACAGACACAAGTGCAAAAAACAGACACACTTTCAGGCAGGCAACACTTTCAGATTTGAAAACTGCCCTTTTCAGAGGAAGTGGACTTGTACACGTGTGTGTCTTCTGGGATGTTTTTTTTTTTTCAGATATGAGAGACATAAACATGTCTTCCTATAAACCATGACTCATTTGTTAGTAATTAACGAGAAATTTAAGATCTTCTGGATTACTTGGAATTTTTTTTTTATTCTATAAGCTGTTATTGACTTGTTTTTCAGCATTTACAGGTGATTTGAGGTCTTAGAGCAAAAATTTGTATTACCACTTAAAGAGTCCATGCTTTTGAGACAGGGAGAATGGGAAAATTATTAATTTTTCATTCTTTATTGACAGCCCAGTTAAAAGTAAGCATGTTCTAAATAATGTTGTTTGGTACCTGTACAAAAGTAAGGGATAAGTCTATGTTAATATGCAATCTCAAAGCTAGGTTGCCTATTTTAACTGGTTGGTACTGGGCAGTAAAGGGGTATGGTGAATAGGAAACTATGGCAGCAGTTATGGTGTTTTTCATCACATTACCCATTTCCAGTGCAACTCTATTTTTCCTCCTCACACCACAGCAGGCACTGGAGAAGAGTATTCCACCCTTATTTCACCATTTTAGTTTTGTTCCAGCAACTTCTCTGTCAACTTGACTCTCATTAGTCGCCTCAACAGCAATTTGTGCTTGGTAAGTGAAACTGTGTTAAGTGAAACCATTCAGAGCTCTCAGGGTGCCTGTTTTCTCATTAGTGCCATCAAGGCCCACTTCACACGTGTGTTAAAGCAAAGCTTTTCTTACCTGGCCCCACGCAAAAAACCTTGTCAAAGTCAGCACATATACACATCTGCTTGTACAGCTGTGGGGACTGAGCCAGGTAGGCACTGGTTTTGAAGTAGGACACAGTAAACACATTGGCTCCTCCTTCACTGGCAGCTGAAAAGCAAATGCTTTTATAAGTAATAATTAAACTCGTAAAAAATACACCAGAGAGAGAATGACAGATAATTGGGCTAACATAAGAGATTTTTATTCAAAGCATATTAGAGGAAAAAGATATACTTGCATGCATTCATGCCAAGGGAAATTTTGCATCTTAAGACTGTCACACCTTGTCTTACAAACCTGCAAATTTAGTTGGGGTAGTTTAAAATGTTACTGTTCCCAGCTGCCCCTCACCTTGGAGCGTGTGTACCACCCCATCCACCTGCAGCCCAACATTCTGTGGCCACCAAGCTCTGTGGGTGACACAGCCTGCCAGGGGTGACTGCAGAGCCTGAGCTCAAACTGCATCTCCTGTTTTGCCAGGACCATCCTCTCTAACTGAAGGCATCAATATCTCTCACAGCCAAACCCATGTTCACCAGGGGCCATGTGTCAAAGGTACAAAGCTTTTCTCAGTTTGAGGCAGTTTTCATAGACAGTCAGTTACCTTGAGAGCACAGGAACCAAGAACACGTCATTTGTGTCCCTCCTGCAAACTGCCTGCCAGAACTGCAGCACTTCACCTGCCACTCCCCAGGGTGGGACAGGAGAGGTGCACTGGCCTACCTTGCTAACAGAACATGCCACAGCAAAAGACTAGTTAATTAACTTTGAAAGGTCTGGTGCTAATCTGACTCTAGGTAAAGTACTTATTACTATTACTGACCATTTCAGTGAGATTAACGTTTCTTTTCTTTCATCACCACTACTCCCACTGATACAGTTTCAGTGAATATTTACAGTTATTTTTCAACAGAGGTAACTTTTAAAACCTCAGCTCTTAGAACAGCCACGATATTTAAATTTGAAGTTCAGTGAGGATTGTATTGACTTCACTTAGTTAATGTTACAAACTCCGGCCTCATTCAAACAATAGGATGCTTGCTTGCCTGCTCTCAATGGTACACTGCACAGTAAGAATAGCACACTTCCTCAAAGGTGCTGCATAAATAAACTATTTGGGAGTCTTCTAGTACTTGAGACTGCCTTAACTGTCTCTGTAGGAAAAAACTTATCTAATCTTCAACATACTTTCCATGTTGAAAGAATAGCTGTTTACATGAATTTTGTTAAAAAGCCCATTTTTTTATCTCAACCAAGAGCTGCCTTCAAAAATATAAATAGAGAAGTATAAAATTCAGGAAGAAAAATGTATTCATTTAATGAATGTACGTGCAGTGAGAACACCACAAATATTTTGTCCTGATTTCCCATGCCATATGTCTTAGCAGCATCAACAAAACCTCAAGGAACACCAATAAGCCAATCTGATTTTTGAAAACAATACAGCAAATAAACAGAACTGGAAGCAAAATATGCATTTCCAGACTTTAAGTTAGGCTGAAGCTGTTATGCCACATTTCCAAAAAGAAAAAGGTATCCCAGCACCTTCTATTGAGCCATGAGCTCATTGCTGAAGAAGTGACATGTTGTATATATCATATTTTATACCATCATATGTATATTGTAACTTCTTTATGAAGGAATCTGCTTTTAATCTAAATTAGAGTGGGGTTTTGTTTTGTATACTGAGAATGGAACTGTCAGGGGCCAACAGTGAGAACACTGGAAGAACAATGCACATGATCAGACACCTGTATTTAACAAATTAAAACTTAATATGCACTGTGGAATACATAAATGAGGTATATGTAATATCTGTCTTGTCATTCTTTTAACATCCAAAGTCAGGAGAAAAGAATAACTCTGACACCAGCTACAAGTTTGCTATGTTGCATCTAAACTAGAAATGAAACTTCATGTTTTTAAAATAAAAACTTTTTGGCAGATAAGAACACTGAGCAAGTGTAAAACAAGCACACCTGGAACTGCTGGATCACATATACAATACCTGAAATGATTTTGGGAGTCTGAATTTCCACAAATCCCTTGCGAATAAGAGTTTCTCGGAAAAGCTGACAAATACCAGACTGAAGGCAGAAGATTGCCTGACTAGTGGAGGTCTATAAGAAGAAGATAAAATAACGAATCCTAAGTTAGTTTTTCCTGACTCTATTACTTTTTCTGGGCAGCTGGAAGGATGAATCTCTTCCCTTAGGAATACTTGATTACTGTATCTGCCCAAACAGCGAAAAGTGCAAATCAGGAATTGTTTATTACACAAAAAGAAACAGCAGAGGAAACAAGAGAAATTATTCATTTCAATTTATGGCATATTCACTTATAAAGGAGGCACTGTGGTCGATTCTGCATTTTAAAAAATAACTGATTTATGAGATGTGCTTCTGCAAATAAAGGTTTTATGGTAAGAAATTGAATAAAAGCACTAAACCTATTAAGAAGCTTTCAGCACAGTGTACTAGAACAGCTGCAGTAACATACAGAGCATGATAAAAGCAAAGCCATCAGTAACTTACAGAAGGTAGAAATGTTTGTCTGTTAAAGGTTACGAACACGACAGGCTACAAAATTCATGTGAAAACACAGCCACATGTTAACCAGGTTCAACACTGCCTCAAAAACATCCCAAAAGCAAGGGCTAAACTCCCAGCATTTCAACAGTCCACAGAACACCTGTTCATATGAACTGCAATTCTGTCTTTTTTTACTCTTAAAAAGTGCATTTAGCTGAAAACAGAAGTAGATTAAGCTGAACTGATCATCACCTTTTTGTTTATGTATGTGACACAACTGAGACACTTCTCTAGTTAGCACATACCTACACTAAATGTTCCTGTAACACTTGTGGCATGAAGAAGAACAAAACCACCTTAGTGAACGCTGCAGAGACTGATAGACTGAGCCCATATCTGATTTTGGGCTTGCAGCATTTCAAACGTGACAGTGAGCAACCTGAAAGGGTACAAAGAGTCAAACGAATTCCTGCAAAGGACCCAGAGAGCGGCTCTTTACGCCAACCTGCGTCACAGCACTGTTTACTTCTCCTTTCTGAAAGGTACCCAGCTCTTCAGTTAGGGTAAGAAAAGCCTTGTGGGCTTTTTCACATGACTCCTACCAAACCACAAAACAAAAAACCCCCAACCAAAACAAATTATATAAGCATCCAAATTTAGACAGTCAGTGAGGAGAAAGGCTGAAATAGAGCTGCATCCACCATCTCTGCAAGATAAAGATATCCCTTCACCGACACAGCCGAGAGAAAACTGCAGTAATGCTGCAGACCTGCAGCAATTTGGGCTGTTTGCCGTTGTAGCTGACCAACGAAATATCTCAGGGGTGTCAGTGGTTTAGACTAGTAAATAAGAGCTGGCAGTTCTCACTGTCTGATAGCACAAACCACAGCCGCTACTCCAAGTGTTCAAAATGAAGGAAATGAGGTTTTGAGCAACAGTTACAAAATTACCCTCAAAGTTTTTCACTTTTTTTACGTTGGTCTCCCAGAATCAGACACGTGTAAAGACTCTGCCTGAGTTCTGGGCAAAACTTGGCAGTGTCACATCAAAGCACCAGGATCATTCAAAGGATTTTTTTTTTCTTAACCATTTCCTACTTAAAAGGTGAAAGACCTTTTCCAACTTAAAGTCATGTTTGGGTTTACTAATACAGTTTTTGATGAATCAGACACATTTCTGAAAATGCTAATAGATAAAATCTGTCACATTTATTTAAAGTGGGGTAGTTGACAATGCCTCCTCTACCCTTCTGATGAACCAAGCCCAGTTTCATGCCAGAGAGGTGAGTATGCAGTCCTGAGTCACACACTCCCAGGAAAAAGAAGAATGGTTGCTAAACCCAATCTGAAAGCAATTACTTGGACTGACCTAAAACTGTGCACAGAAACACAGCCAGTCAATACCTAGCACAGTTCTGCACTAACAATGGTTTGTCAGGCAGTAACTCCTGGCTTTTGTGAGGATGCAGGGCAAAGATTCTGCCTTCCCAAGCCATCTATAATGATAAATTATGCTTAGAAACAGTATTTATGAAAGCAGCCAAATTCACAGAACTGGACACTGAAGCTTTTATTTAACTACAGACCAAGAACAAGCAGCAATTCTCTGTACCTCAAATTGGATCTGACAAGACCACTCTTCTTTCACTAAAGGTGGCTGAGTTTCAGTGTCCATTCATTCACAGACTGCCAACATGGATAACTGCTGGGAATTTGTGATACTGCAGTCTCCTTGTAAGGATTAAACAGCCCAACAAGACATCTGAAATAAGCTCCTAAAGAACTGCACCTGCCAATTTGCAGAGTAGGTAAATCAGTGACCTCAAAAGTTTCATGTGACACAACTTTACCAAGATTTTAAAGATGGAGAAAAACTTTTCAGATGTAATTAAATTTTTTGCACTGGTATGGTGTTCAGGGCAAAAAGCAAATTAATTCATCTGAAGAAAACAATTCAGTAACTGAGATGTTGGTATATGTATTACCAAGTTTGTACAATGGTGGGTAACAGAGAACTTCCACACTTTGTACAATATAGCAAACTAAAGGCAGAGACAGCTGCCAAAATTAATTGATTTCTACCTTTGCCTTAAAAAAGATCTTGCCATGGCACTCCTTTCCTGTAGTGTTTACTCCAATATGAACTCTCCCACATACATACTGACAAACTGTTTTACCTGAGACTATGGCAAAGATAGTAAATATTCCTTCAAGAGTTAACCAGAAACACACCACACTTAAACGTTGCTGCAGTTAACACTTAACTGCAACATGTTATGTTTTAAAGTTCATTTAACAGGAAAACTTATTTTTAATGATCACCTTTGTTACACACAGCAGAAAAAAAAACATTTAGCTAATGATGCTGAAATACAGGTTTCAATCACAACCTCACTCTAATTTCACCTGTGTGTTTATTATTCAGATGCCACAATGGAAGATATTCATAATAACACAACTGAGCACTATAAGCAAGATTATAAAAACTGTTATCTCATCTGGCACAAGCTGTATGGACAGAACAACAGCCATGTAGAGACCAAATGTGTTTCAGTGGAATTGAGGGCAGTTCACACCTCAGGTGATCGTATCTCACAGAGCTGAGACCCAGGCACAGACATGCAAAGTTGAACTTTTCTTTTTTACTCTCACCTCAGCTCTAGAATTTGTTCTGCTCTCTCCTCCTTTTTGCTTTTCTGCTTGCCTGCTGTAAGTAGCTATCTTCCACCATAAACTAAGTACATAAGTTGGCTAAATAAAAAGGGAAAATAATGCAATCTATATTCTTTTAAGTAATATACATTATTTTAAATAATGTAAATAATTCTGCCATTCCTTTACTACATATAGGACAAATGAAGGTTTTGTTAGGAAACAGAATCTGTACTAAATAATATTTTTTAACCCCAAAGTGACTGAAGTTAATACTTATCGTATAAGAAGAATCTATGAAGTTTGTTGTCTAAACAACCGGGACTGTGTATGTCTTCACTACCCACAACAAAATAAACTGCACATCTGCTTGTTCATTACAGCTTGAATTCAGCCAAGGAAAGCACAGCTTTTGCAATGAGTAAATTGAGTTCGACACAATGAAATCAAGCTTGAAGTAATCGAGCATTTTGAAAAAAGTGCATTAAGATCAGTGTACAGTTGGATTATCACATGACATAGTTTGACATCCATAAAGTACTAAAGACACAGTTTAATGTTTATGCTCTACCCTGAGCAGCACAAACAAGATAGTACTGACCCTGAAAAGGCTATACTTAGGTCTCAATGAGCTGTGCATTAGCAGACACAATTACAGCACCAGGACTGCAAAATGCATGTAATTCAAGCCAAATTTGGACAGACACTGTTGAGATAAAAGCCCTGCTGAACATCAAAAATAAGCCAGAGCAAGGACATCAGTCAGGTCCATTGTAAAACTGGATGAACTTGAACTGATTTTTTTCTTCAGAGGAAGACAAATTCAGAAGCAAAACCCGAAAACCAGTGTTTCACTGGTCTTTTCTTCATTGCGTTCCATCTATCACAGAACTTCACAAAATATGACTGAAGTGTTTTTATAGACACGGGAAGTCTCCACACCACAGAACACTGCAGTTAAACTTAAGAACAGCAGAAAAGCAGATTTAAAACACAGTCAGTGCTCCACTTTGCCTTCTTTAGCTGTTTCAATAAGTGAAGGGTAAATCAAACATCTCTAGAATCAAGTGGTTTGACTTTCATTCAGCCACCATGAAAAATCGATACTTAGGTCAGCAGTGGTTTCCTCACAGTCACCTGTGGTTATGTGTAAGAAAATCTGGTCTATGCGAGGACTTTTCCTTCTTCTTACCAGCTCTCCTTTCTCCACACCCCTGACTTTTTACTCCAAGTGTGTGATGTGTATTTTATGAGTTAACCCAGCAGAAACAGGTTCATTCTTCCTTAGTCATCCTTCCTTGGAAATGATTTTTAAAACCCCTCTGCACTAAATAATCACGATTTTATCTACATACATCAGAATAACAACTACAGCAATAGCTTGGGATCTTGGCATTTAAGCACTTCCCATCCCCAACCTAAAAAAAAAAATATGCCTATCAGACACTTCTGAGAGATCTCTGTCAGCAACCAAAATGCAACATTATTAATAGTTCAATACTCAGTCTATTTTCACATATACACAAGTATGGAAGTCTTGCAATCTTTGTAGAATACTTTGCATATTACATCTTCACTAATGTAATTTCCTTATGATTAATTTTACCCTCCTTCTTTTGCATCATAATCAAGCTCTCCTCCATATACATCATAGCTGGATGGAGTGATGCTAGTTTTGGAAATCCAGTCTTTTTTTATTCATGCAGTAACTGAGTTTCACAGCTCCATGTTATCATGATTTGGCCCTATCCAATGAATTCCTTGGTTACTCACTACTTAAAGTTAGTTAAACTACTTAACTACTTTAAATACTGCAGTGAAATGGACAAAAATACTTATAGTTTCATACTAAGGACTTTTTCAATCCGAGCCTAGCCAAGATCTATGCACTTAGCTTGTTAAATCTTTCTTTGATGTTCAGTGACCCCCTTCTTCCTTAGAAAACTGGGGCACTGAGGACAAGAGAACTAGATGATATCTGTGGTTGGACTTCCGCCCACACAGATCAGCACAGCACTTCTATTAGATCTGTTCTGTTAACACCTCTTCCCTGTTGCCCATGATCTGGTTTCCCTAGAAGGAAGAGCTATGGCAGAGCAGTGGCTAGCAATGGTTTCAGTTAACACACCATATTTTCCACTCCTCCTTAGGACATGCCTACTTGAGCAGTGCATTGGAAACACCAGGGGCTCTTTGAGATCTCATTTGTACTCCAGTAGCTCCTGTCTACAAAACCAAATCACTGAAAAACCAGTGATTGCTTTTTGGGTTTCTTTTCCAGTTATTCTGAAGGACAAACTGCCTTTGTACCCCCACTCTTGTGATTCCACTGCACACAGTGCTTAGGATGTGAACACATATACAGGCACGTGTTCTCACTGGGATGTCCCCTTTCTCCATTAAATACCTTTCCTGCTTACTCAGCACTCCCTTTAAAAAACACAGATCAAAGTAACACAGAATTATTTAGAATCTTCTTTTGCAGAAGTAAAGCTCCTGCAGAACAAACAAGGCAAACTAATGAGTAGGCAGATGCCCTCAACTGCATTCCAGCCAAGGATACCTCCATGCCATTTTTCAGCCAGTATTTTTAACCTTTATTTCCCTTTGTATTACTTCTCTGTTCTCTTTGGGGCTCATGGCTCTTTCCAGTTTATTATTTTCATTAATTTAATGGATTTTCCTAAGTTTCTCTGGAGTGCTGTTGATTATTTTTATTCATCACCAGAAGTTCAAGCAAAGCTTGCACTTCCACCATCCCAGAGCTCTCCTTTCAATTTAGTACACTGCCTTACCACTCCTGCAAGCTGATGATCCTTCAAATAAATGATTTTCACTTTCAATCATTAGTACAGAATTCTGAAAGGCTTAATTTCAGACTGATGAAGAGACCAATATGAGGAGATACTGAGTAACCTGAAAAGTAATGGCAAATTGTTACTCAGTATTACACATAAGGTCAAGTGAAAAGCAAATAACTTTGGTCCAAGTAAAACAATTTGCACAAGTAGTTTTTGTTGTTGAAATAAGGAGATCAGATGCTGAAATGCTCTAGAGTACCTCAGTGCCAGAGGTTTTCCAAATTTCCCCATAAATGACTTTTGTGTTTTATTTCCCAGTCCACAGACTGATTTACTAAGAAATTGCCATTATCAGAACTGTGAATTCAGTACTAGATATACCAAAAATGAGCTAAGCACAGTCTTCATTCAATGAAAAGTTCATTAAAATTTTACTGTGGAGAGCCAAAGGTGGGAAAAGGCCAGGATGCCTCCTGTCAGTAAGAATGGTTAGTTATTACACATTCAGTGTTAGCTGCTGTTTTATCAGAAAAGAATCAAAATTCTGTAAGTAATTTAGTAGATGGTTTTTTGCAGCTGATCAAAAAGAGTAAATATTTGGGAGGTCTATGAATTCAGAGAAGGCTGTGCCTCTATGACCTGGATGAAGAAAGGTGTTTCAAAAAAATAAAAGGAAAATACACGAATGCTGTGGAAGAAACAAAGAGTATGAGATTGGTATTGTAGCCTGGCACAATTTCACTGCCAAGACGTGCATTACAGCACCTCTACAGCACTTAAACTTCCATCTCATACCTCAAAAGTGAGCTCTTCACAGGTTTTGGGTATCAAAGACTACATCTGAGAAAAAATGCTGTCTCTAAATTGTCCCTTTTCAGTCATCTTTGACTTTTGTAAATAAAAGCCCTGTCGTACATGGTCACGTCAAATACTGAATGTTCTCCTTCAAACTTCTAATACCTGTTCTTTAATTAATGTCAGTAAAGGTGAACATTTAGGATTCAAAACCCCTGTGTTTTCACAATACCACTCACAAAAACATCTTGTTTATTTTTCTTCTGGCCAACAAAACACTTCCATCAAATCCATGAGTTTTCTCCCTTTGTGGATTAGAAATGTGAAGAATAAACACTTGCAGGCAAGCAAGCAGCACGGCATGTTCCTTACCCTCAGATCAATGATTCTGTTGTCCAGTCTTGTATCTTGGTTTACAGTAGCTCTTCCATCCTAAACAGTTGTGCAAAAACACGTAGTGAATACACACACATATCCAAAAAATAAACAATAACAATACTCCAACAAAACAAAATTAACAGAGAAAAATATCCCTTGGCTAAAAGCCAAGGGTTACTTCTAAGTTCAGCAGAATTTCTAGATCATTCTAGAAAGAACATACAGCACTGGCAGTATAGCAAAATTAAAGGTGCAACTTCTAGAGGTCACAGAGGAACCCAACTATAAGGACCCAGCAGAAACACATGCAAGACTGGAAACCCTCTGCTTTTGACCTTCCGCTGCAGTTCTCTATCAGAGCTATAGAGATGTTGGACACAGCTCTGGATAACAAAGGAAATAAAATGCAAGCCCAACAAACCCCCAAAATCACCACATTAAGGAAGCTGCTTTCATGCTTTTGTTCAGCTACAAAGACAATAAAAGGCATTTGAGGATGCCAAGGTTTCACCTCCTCTCCTTCCAGCTCTGGCCGCACAGCATCCTCCAGCTGCAGGGGCAGGCGGGGCTCAGCAGAGCTGATCACATAGATCTGAAAGCGAGAGAGCACAGAAATAGCTGAGGCTCTGCCCCACACGAGCTGGCACTGACAAAGGGCTATTTCTGGCACAGACCTGAAACACTGTTTGCATAGGCTGTGATTTTAGTCAAGTACTGGAGATACGCGGGTGCATTCTCATGACAATACTGGAAGTGCTTAGTTCTTGCTTTCCTTTTGAAAGATTAAAAATATCCTTTTTTCTTCTGAGAAGCACCAAGTTTAGCAAGCACATACTGCCTGAGGGACAAGGCTCTTGGCATCAATGCCAGCTCTGAAACTAGGAGATTTCACCGAGTTTTAGGTTCTGATTCCAGCAGGATCATCCTGTTCTTCTTGTTGTTAATGTATTATTCACTTATCATCTGATTAGATCTGAGACAGCTATTTCAGGCTGAAAAATTTATGAGACACCTAAAATACAATCAGAGAATGAAAAACGGCTTGCCCTGCCTTACAGTCTAGTTACAAGAGCAGTGAATTCGATGTTCTTTAAGAAAAATCAAGCGTATGATAACCTGCACACATATTAAAACATGTTTCTTCACAATCTGCAGGTTTTCCCCAGTGCTAAAATTTACCTTACTGCTATAATAGCCATTGTACTCTACCCCTGAGGCCACTGTGTTTCAGCTGTATTGCAGGCAGAGTTTGCTTAAAAACCTTTAGAAGGAAAGGATATTACATAAAGGTTTAAATATGCTTTCTATTTAAACAAATTATAAAGTTGCACTTCCTCCACCCCTACAGCACAAGCTCCAGGAATTTTAGATTTCAAAAGCTCCCATACTGTTAAACCAGTGAGAGTTTATTTCTGCCCTGAGTTCTGTATTTCACTCCATTGTATTGAGGGGAAGATTGTAACTCTGATAAAGAAGAAACTGCTGACTTGCACTTAAAAAGAAGCAGACTTTAGTCCAGTATCTGCTTCAGTTAAGAATCAGAAATGAGAATTACAAGCTTTCGTACCCAAATTGTTCTAGGGAGATACTTTGTTTTACTTGATACTGCAATTCAAATGGCAGATAAAAATAGGAAAATATAAAACCCAAATAACTTAAACCCAGAAATGTTTAGTGTTTACATAAGATACACTGAAATTTGTGGTTTAAAGGAGTTTATTTCTCTGGCATGGGATTCCTTACTGACAAAGTTAATATATGCAGAGAGTCAGTCCCGACAGATAATTTATCAAACAATTAAGCAGTGCTCCATTTGCTCAAACATTTACCCTTTGAACGTGAAGCTCAACATCTTGCTGAGTGCAACCTCCGACTTTCTGAAATGCTTTCCTCACAACACCTTCCACATCCACAATGCTCTCCTTGGTGATGCTGCCAATAGAGGACAGAAGGGTTACTGAATTCCATGGCACTGCAGCAGCCTCAGCACAGGGCACCAGCACATTCAGGTACTGCATGGACTGCTGAAAACAACAGAATTAAGGACCTTGGTAAAGTTACTTTTATATATATAATAAGCAAGTAATGAAGGACTTTGCTAAAATATTCCCAGCCACAATGAATTCAAGCTGGGATGGAGGACTTGTGAGGGAAAGAATGATGATTAAGCTCAGTGCTGTCCCGTTCTTTGTGTGTGAATACACAAACTGACAGTCACAGAGCTCTTTTTCTAGGCCACGGACACTCTTGCATGTGTCAGCTGATGCAATTATCTGAAAGATGTGCCTCCCTCAGCTAAACAACAAACTGAAGGGAAGTCCTAGAACTGGAGGGGAAAATCAAAACTGCTCCAGCTTGTTTAAACTACAGACTTGTTACTGAGAGCTGCAAGATGCTTCTAAGTCGTTTTTTGGCGACAGGGGAAATCCTAATTGCTCTCCACTACCAGTCACTAATAGTACATTAAAACACCACATACCCTCCAGAAAGTCTGCCAAAGATATGACATAAAGTATGTCTGCTATAAGCAAACAGTAACAAAAGCCTCAAGAGTCAGAGGTGAGAAAAAAAATTTGTAGGAGTTTTTATTTACATATTTAAGGTACTGGAATTTAAACCAGTAATTTTCTACAGATACTCTCACCCTCACTGGAAATATATTTTCACTCTGTCTCTTTGCTAACAGGCTTACAAAAGGCCAAATATCAGAAAATATTTCTTCCCTTTTTACAAAAAAATGTTACAACTCATCTTTCGCTCCTCGGGCCTCCTTGAGAAGGCTGAAAAGCACTTCATGAACATCACTTGAGCACCCAAATCCTCAGACAGCAGGGAAGTATCAGGCCCACAATTTAACTGCAAATAATAAGAGGTGAGCGAGGATGTCACTGGACAAGCTGGTCACTGCTGGTCTCAGCAAAGCAAAGAGTCATTAACAATCCTCAAGTTCACAAGGCTGGTGCCTCTTTGAGTAAAGACGATAAAAGGCTTGAAAAATCTGACGACATTGAAGTAACAGTAGAAAATTCAAGCATCAAAAGTCTCAAAACCAAATGGTGGCACTGTAAGTAAACTCTGAATAACAAAAAAAAAAAAAAAAGCCAAATTCGAGCATTTTAACTGATTACACTGTTTGTTTGATGGTAATACTTTCAGGTGATAGAACTCACTGGCAGCTGATCTAAAAGTTACAGACCATGGTGATTCATATGCTTGACTTTCTTAACCAGTAGGTAATTCTACCTACCGTATAAAACTCGGAGTAGTGTGTGCTTCTGGTACATTTACACTTTAAAACAGTTGCTCAAATCACGACTAAATTTGTCCAAAGCAGAGGTCAAGAGCTGGTTTTAAATCAGAATTCACTCAGTTATGGGTGAGCCTCCATTCATCTCCATCATTTTAGCAGAGGCAACAAATTCAAGAAAGGATAATTGAAATGACACCAAGTGCTTGGAAGTACACTCTCTTACAAATGACTGTTTAAAACTCCTTAAAAAGATTGTGGAACCAATACAGTGTTTTGGATGCAAGAGAACGTGATGATAAGAAATGCACAGAGAATAATGATGCTGAAACTGTCCTAAGTGTAACTATAAATCCCTTCTGCTTTTCAAATATGTGAATGTTTAAAAGAATTAAAGTTTTACTCTCCTGTGAACTTTTTTCCCCAAACAGTTCCCCGCTTAGTTTTCCATGTCAACACTTTGGCAAATGTCCAGAAAACACCACTAATGACACAAAGAGCAGTGTCTTCACTTTCTAATCTGCTGAATAAAAGCCCTCCCACCAATAAGTGCAAATAATGTTTTAAACTTACTGAAGGAAATTCTTTGCATTGCGAAAAAGAAAATAATAGTTAAATAGAAAAGTGTTGTATGATGGATTCACAATCAGATTACTGATCCCATGGCTGAGAACTGGTGTGGGTGAAGTCCTTACAGAGCTTTGATCAGAGCTTTGATCAGGAATTCAAGACATCCAAAATGGTATCAGCTTAAAAGCACAGGAAGACACTGACTTTTACATCACTTTTACACATTGTAACTGCAATACTGCTTTGCAAACTTGCATAACAGAACTTATCTGCACATATGATAAAATGAGCTTTCTCTCTCTAAACTGGAGTTGCAATTATAACGTGTTTCTTCATCTGGACCATACTTTAAAACTGTAACATTCCTTAGTAGTTACATTTGCCATAATTTTAATTGCTAAATTCAACTATGGAAATCCCTGTATCCAAATGTGCTTGGACACAAAAGCACTATGAAGGTTTCTGCTGCATGTGACCATCTTTGTATTCACATTCATCGTCTCCTCTAACTTTCATTTGATAAATAAAAAATATGCTTTTTCTCCTTAAAACTACAGATTTAATCAGGAATGGAAATAAAAGCTGGTGTGTTGAGTTCTGTTTGAACTCAGCAAGATCTAGAGCTGCAAAAATCAGAAGTCCCTAAAAAAGTGCATCAAACATAAACTACAGAAACCCAGAAGGTGCTGCTTTGATCCCAACAGGTAATTCCAATAATGTTACTGAAATGGTAATTTCAGGTCAAGTTACAACAAGAAACAAGAAGTTTTAAGGAAATGCCAGTAACTTTGTTTTCCACAGCAGCAGGACCAAGTCATCTGGGTGATTTTTGATAAAATTCCCCTGGGGAACAAAAAAAAAAACCCAAACACACCGAAAAAGTGAACAAATAGCAGAAAAGTGTGACAAAGCTACCACCTTTCCCAAAGAAGACAACAATATTTATACTTGTAATTAATATTACCAAGGACTAGAAACTCAATTAGCTTAATAATAAATAAATAAATTCATATAAACTTATCAGTGAGAAAGATGACATCTTTACATTGTTTAATATTTAGAGAAGCTACTGGAGTAAGAGATTCATGAAGTCCAATGCTAAAAAATTTCTCTGTATAGTAAACTACTTTATATGTAATGGTCCAAAAAATCAAGACTATAATTACTAAAGTGTCCACTAGATGCCTTTTTATGTCCCTCTTAATTATGTGCATGTCTATTAGCCAAGACTTTCTCTTTCAACCACAGGATTGCATCCTTGCAGCCTGTATGGCAACATCTTTCACCAACAGCTTTGTGTTGCAAGCTGAACCCTGTGCTGAGGTGAAGAACAATAAACATTTTCTTGATCAAAAGTCTGAAGAATAGGAAAAAACTTGGTTATTTATACATTTTAAGTACAAAATGTTTTAATTCATCTGCAGTATCCATATCTATTCAGGCATTTTCTTGTTTTTACATCTGTAAGCGCTCTGCATTAATTACTATATTAATACATTAGTAAATCTAAAGGTATTAAATAATTGGCGTAAAATATAATAATCAATGATACTTTATGTGACTGTCAATGAAAGCTGAAGGCAATGGAGTTTACTTTTAGAAAATGAGTTGAGAGTATAAACATTTTGTACTCAATGAGAGCAACTGTGATCCTGCCTGCACAGACAGAGCAAGTCTCCGGGAAGCCCCCTGAAAACTGACATTGTGCTCCTGAAGGTCAGGTAAACACCTTATTCTCTTCATTCTAAAAATATAATAATCTGTTTCTTATACCAACATTCTAACACTTGGTTGAACCCCACTACCTTCTGGGAAAAAAGAAGCCTGTCTGCTTTTAAAGATTTTAAGTAACAAAATCCACCATGCATTTTTAATAACTTTTACTGAAAAAATTCCACTTTATTTCTCTTCTGCATTTCCCCAACTTCATCCTCTGTTCACTGCAACCTGTCACACCTTTGTATCTGTAACTTAAGAACCCTCCACTGGCAGAAAATCTTGCATAGGTACCATCAGACTGGGATTTAAATTACTAATTTCCCTAGGATTGAATAGTTTTCTTTAGTCTCACAGAAAGGCAGAGTTGCTTAAGTGCAGATCATTTTATCTTGCAACTTCACCACCAACCTTTTCCAATTTGAAATACATTCAGACACAAAGACAACAAAAGTAGACTAAATATTCCAGAAATGGTCTAATGACTGGCACATATTACATTAATGGCATTTTATTTCTCTTTTTCAAAACTCCAGAGATCTCCCAGCACAGCAAATAAGAACTGCATGGGCTGCTGTCAGGTCAGTTATCCATCACCATCTCACATTTCTCTCTGTACTTCGCTACACATAAATCCTGATAAGACACCAAATCTGATGTAATGATCACAAAAGTGCAAATTCCCACTGAAGAGCATCAAAGTGATTATTCTAAATGAGCCCTGGTTACTCTACACTCCTGAGCATCTACTTTACCAGTCCAATTTCTGTGTCACCAGCAAACTTAACAACTGCAATTTGACATTTTCTTCCAAACCACTGATATAAAAATTGAACAGAAGTGCATAAAGAAAACATTCTGCAGTATCCAGCAGTTTTACTAAATTATCTAGCTAAAACCTCATGCCTATTTTTCTACACTGTGCATTATTTTCATACAGGTTTACTCTTTTTCCCCCCCCCTCCATTTTTATTCTCTTTCCTGTATTTTTATTCTCTCCTATAAAGAGCCATCAAGTTACTTCCTCTGCAAGGACACATTTGGGCAGCTAAATTAGAATCTGTTAACCACCTCTGCCAACTGCTCTATCAGCTCACGGGCTCTGGTAGTGGGGTGGCAGGAAAGGCTTGATGCTGATATAG
The DNA here is from genome assembly GCF_003984885.1 of Neopelma chrysocephalum. Taxonomy (NCBI): domain Eukaryota; kingdom Metazoa; phylum Chordata; class Aves; order Passeriformes; family Pipridae; genus Neopelma; species Neopelma chrysocephalum. Next base: position 6,421,269 of record NW_020897767.1, on the reverse strand, counting down.
AAAAAGAGAAAGAAAACCAAAACCAACCACACCCCACACTTGCTGGAAAAAGCAGGTTGATAAATTACTAATTGCTCCACTTGGCACCTCTGCTGCCTGAAGGAGACAATGAACTCTTTCCCCTACACAGCCTCCCGTGCAGGACCAGGCTGGATTGGTTTTTCTGATCAAAGACATAAGAACAGTTTCACAGCTGCCAATCCAGGATCTCCAGTGGCTCTGTGCTGTTGGTCACGAATATTTTGAAAGTTCAACTAGAAACTTTCCATAGTTAAACTCACAGAAGTTTCTTTGTAAACCTGAGCTAAACGAGTGTTAAGTACCTTTCACTAAAAAGAACTTACATTCTTATGATAATGGAGATAATTAGTATATGAATGTTGCTGACCACAGGAGGTTATGAAAGTTCTTGGTTTCCATGTGCCAATATCTAAAAGAGGAACTGGTTTGTTTATCATTTATGAAAATTTGCACAAGAAATGTTCATTATTTAATGAACCCTCATTAAAAACACGAGATCCAGAATTTCACAAACTATTTTAAAGGAAGTTGTGGACACTATCAAAATATGAGAAAGTAGCGCATGAAAAATATAAATTACATACTACCAGTGAAAAACTTGAAAAATCTATTGAAATTTAAGGTATTTAAGTGATGTTTTCATCAATAAATGTGTATTTGCTCACTTAATGTGTAGGAAATGAGATGATGAAAAGAAACACTGAGAAAGGCAGGGAAACAGGACTGCTATTTTTGGACATCTAAGACATGCCTCATCTGCTAAAAATAATGGCAGCATTCCAGAGCAGGTGAAATCCGGCTGGGAAGTGACTGAGGACAGGCACGTACTGGGCTCTGCCTCTGGTGCTGTGACACAGTGACCCCACGTGCCCTCAGGAGCCAGGGAACAGCAGCAGCCTCCGAAGGACGAGAGGCAGCTGCAGTGGCAACATCAGACAGAATTGTGGGAGATCTGGAAAAAGTGAGAGCATGGCAGGATATGAATAAAATAGGTCTGTGGGTGGGAAGGATTCATGAGAAGATGGCTGCACTGATGGTGTTAACGAAAACAAACCCCCAAAGAGAACCCAGAGGGTTGTGACAGGGAAAGTTACACCATTCAAAGAACGTGATGATGAGCATGCAAGCATTTCAGGGCCACAAATAACGAGTAAAACATGAATGCTGTAAATTAAGAGAGGCTGAAGTACCAGGATTTAACCAGCAAATGCTGTCACAAAAGGGAGCAGAATGAAAATCAAAACACAGCTTACAAACATCAGGAGTCTGGCTACCCAAAGGAATTCAGGTCTGTCCCATCCAGAAAAGTGGAGAGATTACAGGAGCTGGGAAGAACTAAGGATGAGGTTCTGTCTGATTCAACAGCTCTCTGCTGCCATGAGAGAAAGGAGGTTTGCCCCTAACTCTTTCCAGATACCCTAATCCACCATTTACCATTCCTTGTTAGCTCTGGATCTCCATGACTTAGTGTAAATCACTAACCTGGTAGATAACTAACCAAGTAAAAAAAGAGCAGTGAATCACAAAAAACATCATGGAAGGTTTATAAGTGGCAGTCAGCACACGGAAAAAAGAGTAAGGACCAACTTCCCTCTCGTGAGCTCCTAACCACTGAGCTCTGCCACTCATGAAATGTAAGAAATTCCGCTGTGGAGCAAAGAATCACGAAGAAAACTGAAAAACAGGTATTGGAGAGAACTGGAGAATAGGAGAGTGAGATCACAGCTCAAGGGGTTGTTCCACTGCTCTGCAGCACAAGTTCACTGAGAGAGTACAGGCAGACTATTGGTAGGTTAGAGGGAGATGAATTAGGGAACAAGTAAATTATACACTTAATTCTTTTCAAGGATTCTAAGTGGTGGAAAGAATAAACCATTTCATGAAGAAACTGAACACTTCACTTTGGCTCACAAACACCTGTAAACAGCATGTTTCACACTGGCACTGCCAGCACTAAGCACGGCCAAACAACAAACACTGCTGGGTCTGTTTTCCCGGTGCCTTGAACCCCTCAGCAGAAGCATTATCCCAACCTTCTTAGCCCAGCTTCTGCAAGTCTGTACTATAACAAATCCTTCCTCTCCTGACATATTGAAGGTTGAAGGCTGTAGCACTTTTGCAGTTAATTAGTGGGGGCTCCCTTCCCAGGCATGAGAGTAGTGCCAAGAGCTACACAGAAGCAACTCAAGTGCCACATGTTAAACATTATTGCGCCAAACTGAGCCACATTTCTATTTGTGAACAAGTAGATAGACATGATTCAAAGTTCTGCTATAAAACACATCTATCATGCAAGCATGTTTAATACCAGGCAACCTGGAAGCACAATCTTAGGCAAATAGAAAAGTCATCTTTTATCTTCGGGAACAAAATGAACCAAATAACTGAATTCAAGTTGCTGCAACAAACACCTTTAATTGGCAAGTCTATTAGTGCTCCTCCCCTAACTTTTAAAAAATTAACTTAAATCCCTCATTAAACATTCTAGTGCCAAAAATAAGGTGTAAATAAGATTAATGCAGTGCACAGAAGCTACTTTTAATTTCTTCAACTCAGTAAGCCACTTGCAACATGGGACTCCTTCACACCAGTTCTAACTATAAAATGCATTGCTACACTGCACATCTTGTAGAAGAAAAACCCTGAACATGTGCAGACACACAGCAGCACCACACACAAAATGAAGTGTCCCACTAAGCTCAGCTTGCCAGACTTTTTGTTAGCCAGCTTGGAAATAAATGTAGGTTGTCTGTGGCGAGAGAATGCTGCTTCAGCAGTTCAGAATGAATTTCAAGCCTGTTCTCTATTTTACCTTTTGTCAGTGTAATGTATTCAAGGCAATAGAGAGCTGACAATTTAAATAACTACATTTTAAAACAAACGAAGCATTGATGTTAATGTGTGAAAATGGTCCCAACCCCTGGGAGTCCTGGTTCCCACCATTGTTTACTCTGACAACAGGATATAATTGCTTACTTACTTGGCAGCAAACTTTACCATCTGCTTGCTCGCATGCTGTCCCACAGCCACGAGAGCCTGGATATTGAACTGCTGCTGACGCAGGACCAAGAAGCACTGCTTCCCTGAATACAAAGGGAAACAACACAGGTGTATTAAGGACAAGTTACTCGAGCTCTCTGTGAATGAGAAAAAATGCTTTGCTGCTTAAATATTAGGCTGAGCTTTAAAGAGTGTGTGTGTCTGTGTTTAGCTCATCGTCGCCAGCCTCCCCCCTAAAAAGCTCCATCAAACTACTCAGCTCTGCATGTACACACACCCGCTAACACTGAGATAAATAATTCTGCCTTACATCTATAAACATGTGAATGGACATTTTCTGAAAATAACAATAAGTCTTCCAAGATAAATAATATTTAGACAAAAGAAAACAACAAATCGTAACTTTCAAAGAAACTATTTTTCTTCAACTGCAAGAAATAAATCACACTTTTCCTTGTTTCTTTGCTCACAACTACTTCAAGTCTAACTTATTTTTAAACAAGTTTTTTCTCATCTTCTCAAATCGAAGCTGTAGAGTTCACAAAGCTGCTCTGAGAGAAACAGGCTTGATTTTGCACTGCAGGGACTAAACCAACAATAATACACCACACATTCAGAATGAAGGGGTACAAAAGGAGTATTGATTCTAGTGAATGACAAGAACCTAAAAGACCCAATTAAAAATTCCTGTAAGAGCAATTTAATCATGAACATCTTAGGGAAAAAGAAGTTAATAGGAATTAATAACAATCTACAAAGAACATAATGCATTTTGTTGACTTTTAAAATGGGTATTTCCAAGTCATCAAAGCTCTTTCTAATCTGTTTAGCTGACAGTTACAATCATTTCATAATTCTTCTCACATCTCTAATAGCCATTTACTCCTTAACTTAGATTAAAAGGAAATATGGTGATTTTAAATGCTTCTTCCTAGAGAGAGCCATTAACAACAAACATTTCATTGTTGTACCAGTATCTGATAAATGCACCAATATCCCTTTAACTTTATCCCTCTGACTCAGAACATTGTAACATTTCCATTGAAATGGTGAGAATAGGAAGAAGTCAAAAGCTTTGTTATACACAGCTACTTCCCAGTTATTGTTGACTTAGACTCTAAAACAATAAATCAACATCCACATAACTGGAAAACTGACACTAAAAAGCCTGTTGCCGTTTTCATTTGTAATTATGCAATTGCCATTCCTGACACAGCTACAGAGAATTTAAACAGTATCAGAAGAGAAACACAGAACACTTGACACACAATCTCATGGAAATAAAAGTAAACATACAAAACCAGCACAAAATATTATTAAATATTAACATTATAATTACTGGAAATAATTAATCTTGTCATATGACAAACAAAAATGCAACTAAATTAGTTACTAATTTTCAGAAAACAGAGCACAACTATTTCTGTACTCCAGAGGTGTTCAAACAAAAAATCCACAACTGAAGACAGCTACAATGTCACTCAAGTAGCAAATATTTAAGGATAAAATAGTGAAATAATGGAGGAATCTGATACCACATAAAATAGTCTGGGTGGAAGGGACCTTTAAAGGCCATCCAGTCCAACTCCCCTGCAATGAGCAGGAACATCTTCAACTAGACCAGCTTGCTCAGAGCCTCATCCAAAACTCTCTGGTGGCTGCACTTAATTCCCAGCACTGCAAGCCTGATCAATATCTGCATTATAAAAGGACTCAAATCTGTTTGTCATGAGTAACAGTAGCGGTTTCCATTAGCAAAGAGGACGTTTTGCAGAACTCAACCATTTCTAATCACATAGCAGATAAGTGATCAAACAGACCTCACTGACAGCACCAGTTAAAATATCCCAGTTACAAAGATTGCAGGAGGAAACAGAACTTTTCCCAAAAGAGCTGAAGGCGTTCAAAACCAAGTATCAAAAAAACAAGCCATAATCAAATCTAGCTCATGCTTAGATGCCTTTCCAGATCAAGAGCTGGGACAAAGGAAGCATCTGAGTGATAAAAACTGGGATTATGGGATGTTCTCCATGTGTTTTAAAATACTTACACGGTCTTTAAGTGGAAAGTATAAGACTAGCATTACTCACATTCAACAGTAAACTACTCTAAGTTTCCATAAAACAAACCAAAACCATGTCCCACAAGAACCCCTAAAAAAAAAAGAAAAGTTTCAAAAGAAATTTAGTTAAAAAGCTCTGACACAGTATAATGCAAGGAATGTTTAGTCACTGAACAAATAAGAGAAGACACCAAGTGGAGAATTCCATCAAAAGTAAGCACATAAAACCAACCAGAAATCCATTGTTTTTCTTGGATAAAAGTACCAAATCACATGAGACCTTTTGAAAGAAAAGGATGTAAGGAAGGAATGTGTATAAAGAGTAAAAAATGTTTGGTCATATATTAACATTGCTGGTTTCAGACATTTGCAAGCAAAGAGAAAACTTTATACAGCTGATTATAAAATTTGGTCCAGCAATTATAAAATTGCTTTTGGTGGGATTCTTATTTTCAGATGTTTAATAAACCTTTGCATTCATAAACCAAAACTGAGTTCAGGTCTAACATCCTGCACAAGTCCAGCTGCCTGGCCAAGCCCAGACCAATTTCCCAAAGGCTTTTCCATGATAAACGTGACCAGTAGCTTAGGGTGGCTTTAAAATAAGGCCAGAAATAACATTTATTTAATCTATGATAAGAACCACAGGGCCCCAAGCACTTTAATTTTAGTACAAGCCACAGAAATTCCCAACACCCCATTCTTTACACATCCTTCAGTTCATTTCCATCAGACTTCAGGAGTGACTTGCTATATGAGACAGCTGGAATCTGCAGTTGTTCCCATTCATTTTTTTGGTTTATTGGTCAGAACTAGACAGGGTTAAATAAAGGGTATGTATATTGGTTATTTAGGAGTCAAATTCAAGTTTCTGAGAAAAACTAAAGCTATTTTTGTGTAACATTTTCCTGTTTCCTGCAAGGCTTTCTTTTCCATAATGGTAGGAATAGTGCCATGATGTGTGTGGGAAAGGCTAATATTACTTTTTACCCTTAAACATTTGCTTTTCTTGTAAGATTCTTTCCCCCCAAAGCTTAAGTAAACAAGCATATGGCATTCCCTAGCAGCACTCCCTGAATGTCAGAATTGTTCTCTGCTGTCAGACCGAGAGGGAACAAGAGACACAATCAATAAATTCAGAACATTCATGCCCACGATCAGCTCCTTTTTCTTTCATTCTTCAGGTTGTGTTAAAGAGTTTTGAAAATAAGTAGTGTTATTTCATCAAAACCAATAGCTTTTTCTGAGGTCAAAGGTGAAGGATGACAACCAGCTTCTTGGAAGTTAGTCCTGCCACGTTACAGAGATGTCATTGTGATTGAAGTAAATGCATCTACCATGCAGGATACCACAGATCAATGTAACACAGTGACGCAGTTCCTTATTTTAACTGACTGCAGCACAGACACTCATTAAGAGGGACATTTTTTAAGAAAATGAAGACTCTAAAAGAGAAATGAATCTGTGACCACATTCTGTACTGGATCCTTGTCCCTAATTTTCATCATTCCCAATTTTAAGATTACTGTTAAGTTTGGCTCAGGAAGGTAATTTCTTTATGCTCTTTTCTTTCAATTCTTGGAAAGACTAGAGAGCTGCCAAACGTAACTGAAACCAGCACAACAGTTGTCAGCGTCAGCATCTGATGTCAACTGCAAAGGCCAAAGCCTATTTAGGTTTGCATATGGCAACCTGGTCTCCAGAGAGAACTTCTGATTCCAGGGAAGAAATATGACTGTCAGACAGCCAAGTAGGACAGCCCACACTACTGAGAACCTAGGAAAGGATTTTCCCTTTGTCTTGGTAAAGAAAGATGATGCCTCTTCTTCGAAGTTCAAATTGATATAATCAGATACCAGTAACTGAAAGTAAAACTGAAATTTTAAGACAGATTTTTGTTTCCTGTCAAAGAAAAGGTATGGTGGAGATACTGATACGCAGCAGCATAAATATGACCTGTCTGACAACTGGTACATTTATAGCAAAAGTACATTTTACTGTAGAAGCTTAGAACTGGTTCATCTCACAACTGTTAGCATCAAAGGGGAACAGCTGTAATATTTTTGAATTCCTATTATTTACAATTGTCCACATATTATTTAGAATATGATAAAACCAAAACTCACATTGACTACAATGTAATAGTAATAACCTGATTTCCTCACTGCTGAAAATTTCCTTTTATCTCTTGGGAAAAGAAAAGTGGAAAAAGAGAAAATACCCAGTCAATGTGAACACTGAGGGAACACAGTAACCAGGTGGCAAAATTTTCTTGAATGAAAGACCATAGGCCATGAAACCAAAATAAACATTCAGGTTACACTAACAATATGAGGAAATAAAACTAAAAACCCTGGAGGCATCTCACCTTTAGCTCTGCTTGTGTGAATTCTGCCACGAACCCAAACCTCTTGATCAGCCTTCTCCAATGTCAAGTCTTTAATGCGAACCAAAACTCTATCTGAGTTACAGAAAGAAACAAAGATGTTAAAAGTTCTGGTGGTTTTGAAGCAAAACATTTTTCACTTTAAACTTCAAATACACTGTCATTGCCAAAATTTAAAATAAATCCAAACCATTACTTTTTGTATCTACAGCGTAATCGATGTACTGAAAACTCACAAGATCCCATTTCCTTTCCCAGGGACTTGAACAGGATCAAGCAGCTTTAACTTGGTTCAATTTAATTTGACTTATCCAGCAGGGTCAGGCTGCACTTTAACAACACCAACACTCACTGCAGTTCACGGATGGCAGAGCCCAGCATGACTACACTGCTTTTGATAGGACTTCACTGCACCACCTGCACTTATTAGTCTGAATTTCACCTAAGGGATGCCTGCCCTGCTCCACTGTGCAACGTGAGGGTTGGCAGGTTGAACCAGCAAAGCAAAGGCTCTGAGGTGACAGGGCTGTTCTCTGTACCTACCCTATGTAAGTAGGGTGAATATCACCATAAAATAATTATTAACTTTAAATTAATTTAAATTAATGAACAGCAACTTATTTAAAATAAATATGAGAAAGAAACCACAAATAAATGTGCATTATAAATGAAAAGAAAATTGATTTTGATAAAAACAACAGTGTTTTGGAGCAACAAGAGTATTACTGCATAAAATGGATAACAATTTTAAGAGAGAATCTGTTTGACAACCTCATCAAGCACTGCTATCACTATCACTGTCAGAGCCAAAGTTGATCAGAAAGAACCCTTCAAATTCAATGTACCCATGAAAGCTAAATAACAGAAATGCATGGTTTAAGAAGGTCAAATTTTGGGTAAAAAATTGAAAAAATAAAAATTATCAAGGAAAATATTTTTAAATAAATCAGGACTTTAAAAATTGTACACAACCATTATGAACTGCCAATATGCTGGCTGCATGCCACTGTTTCTTGAAATGTATTTGTCTAATTGTATTTTTCTGGCCAAAAGCATTTTTGCATGGTCTCAAACACTTTTTATAGTATCTAGAAATCAGAGGATATAGATAGCATTGCATAGAACCTCAACGGTTCTAACAGCTACACTTGCTCACTTGCAGTTAAAAACACTGCTTATGAGCCAAAAAAATTCTTCAGTGGAGATATTGATCCTTATGGGTCTCTTCCAACCTGAGATACTCTCTGATTCTATGATATACCTTTCCTCACAGACTTCTCCTGATTTCAAAATAACACTAAATTTACTCAGACACTTCTACTGGAGACTTTTCCCGCCAGAACTTGTCCAAAGTTTGCCCACCCCAGGCTACCATCTGTTCTTCTGGACTCCCTCCTTCTGTTTCTGAATGCCAGTCACAGCTTGCCCTGCAAGCCCATTATTCTGCACTAGAGATTTTAGGGGGCTGAAGATGTTTATTAGCTCATGCTCAGGGCAATGCAGCTCTTTCTTCACAGAAACACATTAAAACCATGGACAGAATGGAAACAAAGACAGAAATGTGATGGGAAATCAACTCAAATAAATGAATAAAGTGTTTGTGTGTGTGTGCATGCACTGGAGAAGGAGAAAGGGGAATAAAGATGCTATCACTTTCCAGCAACTTCTAACATTCAAAATCTACCAGTGTAGTACTACAGGAAACATGCAACCATCACAACTCATAACCTTCAGTATTTCCAAGAGTTTGATAATCAGTAAAAATTACCTCAGTCAACTTAAAACTGTATTGTTACAAACTTAAAATACTTTCTAGGTATGACACTTTCTATGGATCCTTAATGTTTCAGGATCCATCCGCACCAGATAAATATTTCCAAAAGTCATTTGGATACATAATGGTCCATGTTTCACCAAGAGTAAACAAGGCATAGTCAACACAAAAATTGTTATATGCTATGAATTATTAAAAACTATTTCACCTTTCATAAAAAGGGTACTCTCACATATCATTTGACCTGGAATTCCTTCCAGCTCCTTTCATGTCTTCCATGATAGAAACGAAGCTTCTTGCTCTCACTTTTAAAAGTCCTCCCACCATATTCTCCAGACTATCACCTACTTGTTCTTTCACAAATGAAAGCTACACTTACATTTTCTGTCTTCTTGCCACATAAACACTTCCAGACAATTAAATGCAAAAATAAAAGACGTTTTAAACCGTGCTACAGTTGCAGCGAAGACGACGGAACAAAGATTTTAAACAGAGTTCAAACACAACACTCTGTAAGTTTGAACGGCACTTCCAGCCTCAATTCAGTACTCAGGCTATCTCACCTTCATTGCCATTTTCAGTCATGTTTTATGGGGAAGTTGTATTTTTTGTTTCTTTAACATATAGCACAATCTCTTCTTTTCAACACATTAAATATCCTTATCTTTCTCTGAGAGCTCTGACCTCTTCTAAACATGGGAGGAGAGGATAAAAGCCTAAAAAGCTGTGTGGGATATCACTTTTCCACCTCCAGACCCCATTCCCTGCCTGTCAACTAAGTTAATTTCTCTTGCAACATGGAATTTTGAACAGATTGATCAGTACTTCTGCTGTCCCTGTGGAGTGCCAGCATCTTTGCAATATTCCATAAAGTTGAAAAAGAGAAGGTAAGTTTGATTAAAAAAAACCCTGGAAGTCAAAAGCAGTAGAAGATGAAAGCAACTTCCAGGGAGGGGAGATGAGATAATTGGGCTGAAAGGAGAAAAAAGGAAAGGCAAAAAATGCAGTTTTACTAGAAATCACAGCCTCAAGTCAGGACTTAAAGACCTGACATAACAGAAATGAGAACATCAGAGAGCCAGGGCAGCCAATGTTAGCAGGAGAAGGACTGAAGTGGGCCAAGAAAGGCACAGGTGCGTGTGAGCTCAGCAGAGCAGGATGGAGCAACAACACTGGGAACCTGTGAAAAGTTTTAATTTGCCTGCAGAGGAACAAGAACCCTTTGGCAAGAGCTCTCCTGGCAGGAATTACTGAATCTGTCAATAAGAGTGCACTAGTCTCAATGAAGGGACTATGATGATTTCCAACTTTTTTTATCACAGGTATTTTGTTCTTTATGGTTACCTAATTTTGATGTTCAGGGCAACCATCTCCTACATAACAGAACAGCAGGAGTGTTGTAGGTTGTATTTTAAGGCCAATGGAAAACCCACTCAATGTTGTCCATACACTGAGACTTTTTTAAAAGAGTATCAAGAGTCACAGGGACAATATAACATAACTAAATACAGCACTCAGCCTTTTTCAACCAAAACAATCATTCAGAGGAGAAAAAAAATCACCTCATCACAGATGATGTTGCTTCTTTACATTTCACTATGAAGAAGTTACAAAAAGTCAGTCTATTCCTTCCCCTGTTCCTGTTTCATGCTCTGAATGATACAAAGATTAGTATTTCCTGGGATGCTGTCACAGGAGATTATTCTCTAGCTGATAAGTTTCTCTGAATCTCAATTCCCCACCCGTAGAAAATGAGGATTTCCTGAATTCAGGGTGGTGTGAATAATATAAATCCCATAAATATTAATGGATTTGGTGCTCCTATGCAGGAGCAATGCAGGCTACATAAGCAGACTGAGATCCTGCTCAGGGAGCACTGCTGCAACAATCACAGCAGCACTTACTCCAAACACAGAAAAACCCTGACATCTCAGGACTCAGTACATTATAAATCATAATTTAATAACAACAAAAGAAGTCAACCCTGCAGTGTTGGACAGAGACAAAACTACTGAGCTGTGTAAGGTGTGGCCCAGGCAAGGGCAAAGGTTGAGACTCCACAATCTCTCTGGACTCAGCTCCCATATCCAATCACGCTCCTGGTTTTATTTTTTTCTTCCCTCTCATTTCAGTTTCCTGTGTTCTAACCTGTGTCCATGACCTCCTGTCCAATTACCACACACTTTCAAACCCTGGTTTTACCTTTCCTACACCCTTCCATTAAGCAGATATAAACTGTAATAAAACCTTCCCACAGCTTCCTCTTCTCCAGGCTGAACAAGCCCAGCTCCCTCAGCCTCTCCTCTCCTCTGAGATCCTGTGCTCCAGTCTCCTGGACAATTTGGTGGCTCTCCACTGGACTGGCTCCCAAATGTTAATGTTTTCCTTGCACTGGAGAGCTCAAAACTGGACATAGCACTCCAAATTCAAGTGTCTCACAAGTGTCAAATGTATTCAAATAACGTGAAAGAATGTCAGTGGGATTTGAATGAAAAAGTTTGGTAAATGATTTTTCAAAGAAGTACTGAAGGTATCAAGTACATAACTTCTTTTTTCCTTCTTTCCCCATCCTCCCTCTTTTGAAAGTACTTGTTTTGGTTTTCAACTGACCTGGTTTCTCTTGGGATTGTATCATTGGTGATACTCCATATCTTTCCTTAGCATAATCCTAAAATGGAGGTAAGAAACACACATCAAAGAAGCATACACGGAAAGATGAACAAAATCACTGCAAAGTTAACTGAGGGGATACAAAATAATTAGCTGTAATATTAAAGAAATTGTGGTTTAGACCCGTATGAGACACACAAAGGAGAGAAGACAATTGTGCCAGGTAAGAAAATAATAACTCCCACAAGTTCAAACATGCATGAGGATCATTACCTCTTACACAGAATTTTGTGTGACTTTCTCTACAAAGAACCTACTCCTGAAAATATTGAGTCCTACAGAAGTAGATAAATCAAATATCTCCTTCCCACATTCAGGCACACAGAGAAATCCCGATCACATGCCATGGTCACAGCCCAGTGAAGCCTGACTGTTAACAAAACAGGTGACACAGGGGAACACGGCCTTTTGTCCAAAAATATCACAATTCTGGTTTCACAACCAAACATTTCATTTAGAATAAAAACCCTTGAATTATTTATTTCATTCTATTCGATATACGAACCAAAGTTCGTTCTAAATGCTTTTCTTGGACGGACTTTACTCCTCTGCTTTTGATAAATTGTGGCACATTCACGATTTTATGGAAGCCACCAACATTCACAATTCCTTACTGCGATGCATTTCTGGCCTTCCAACAACAAGCAAAACAGATTTCATTACTAAACGAACTGATGTTCATTATTAGTATTTTTTTTTTTCCTTGCAGAAACACTGGCCTACAATCTTTCATTACTGCTGTGTGATCCTCACGCACGAGACAGAAGCACCTGCAGGAGCCCCTGCTGTGGAGAGGCAGCCCAGGTGCTTCTGGAGGGGCTGAGCTCTCCAGGGAATCACAGACCGGGCTCGGTGAAGGAGGGAGGGGATAGGCAGGGTACAGCCAAAGGGAGCCGTGCCCCTGGGCCCGGCCAAACCCCACCCCGGGGAGCCTCCACATCGCGCCCGCCCCGTTCCCTGCGGAGACCCACATCAGCCGCCGACGAGTCGTCGTTCTCCGGGCGGCGGTCGTGGCCCTGCCCGCGGCTGGCGGCGCTCGGCATCTCTGCGGCGGCCGGGGCGGTCCCGGGCGGACCCTCACGGCCCTTCACGGTCTCTGGCCCCTCACAGCCACGCCGCTTCCGCGCGCCCGGCTCTCGCGAGAACAGCCGCCCCTCCCCGCCCCGCCCCGCCCGGCGCCGGCCGCAGTATCGCGAGAGCCGCCGCCAGCGCGTGCTCCAGTCAGCGCTGTCCGCGCGCTGTCCGCGGTCCCTCAGGACTCCCCTCAGGGAGGTGTCGTGGTCCTGCCCCGCCGGCACCGCTGTTGGCCGCCTCCTGCTCCCCTTTTCGTTCGAAAGGGTCGTTTTCATGGAGCCGCTGCCGTCCCGACGAGGCTCAGCGCCTCCAGCCCCGCGCCGATGCCGGCGCTGTGGAGGTGTGCGGGGCTGGGATGCGCTGAGGCAGCGCAGCGGGAAGGTTTGTGTTCGCTTGCCCTCCTTCACAATCAGGCACGGTGTGGCCTGAGGTAACATCACAGAATCACATAATCCTCAGGGTGGGAAGGGAGTCCAGTCCAAGCCCCCCTGCCAAGGGAGGGTCACCTGGAGCAGGTGACACAGCTGGGTTTGGAATGTCTCCAGAGAGGGAGACTCCACGCCCTCCCTGGGCAGCCTGCTCCAGTGCTCTGCCACCCTCAAAGTTCTTCATCCTGTCAGTGGGCACCACCGAAGAGTCTGGCACCATCCTCTTGGCACCTGCCCTGGAGATATTTATATGCATGTAAATAAGCATGTTGGACTGTGAGGTGGCCAGCTAATGTGTGTGGAACCAAACCAAAGTGCACTTCTGTTCTATCTCCCCCATGCGTGGCTTCCCCCTGCTTACCCCAGCAGCAGTTCAGTCTCCTGACCCCTTGCCCAGTTGTGCTGTTTATAATTAGTTAGCTGTTTATTAGTTAGCTACAAGTGGTAGTTTGGGGAGGATGAGCAATAGTGCAAATGCAGGTGTTTCCCTCCAGCTGGGTGCCTGAAGCAACGCTGCAGTTCTGAGGCCAGGGCTGGCTGCAGGTGCCAGCTCTGAAATGACACAAATCAAAGCTGCAAGCAGCTGTCAAGTCCTATAGATTCATAGATTGTTTATTTGGTGCAGGGTGAGAAAGAGTTGGCTGTCCTGATTTAAATTGCAGTTTTGAATTTTCACATTTGACTAACTAATGCGTCTTGCGGTATCGATTAGAGTTCTTCGTTTCCTGTCCTGCCCGTTGTTTGTTTTGCAGCACTTTGTACCGCACTGGTTCAACACCTCTTCTCGTGGGAATCCCCTTGCAAAGTTCCCCTTCTGGCCCTGTCTCAGGGAATTGTCACTTCACCCCGAGACCACGCAGCTTTCACAAAATCCTTTCTTCTCGTGCACCGTTGCAAAGAGTTAAGATTCAGTGGCAGAGAAGGCAAATCACAGTCAGTTTTCATTCCTCACCACAAGAAAGCAGGTTCTGATGGCAGGGTGTTGTGTAGCGAACATAAATGCTAATGTAACAGTAACGACACGTGGATTTCTCACAGTGTCAGTTGTGCCTTTTCTTACCTGTCACTTAGAACTGCTGCTGAACCTGAACTAACAGACAGATGCAAATCTTGTGCCTCACCACGGAGCAGCAGACGGTACCATCTGCACTGACACAGTGACACAGTGCTCTGCAATTCCTGGCATTTTACTGATCTTGCTGTGAAACTCAGGAGAAACAAGCCCTGTAACCCGTGTTTTTGTGCTGGAGCCTTCCAGTGGTGAATAGCACATATTTCCTCCGGGGCAAATAAGCTGAAGGTGGTTGTGAAGGAAAAGCCCTTTTTATGTAATGAGGGTGTTAACTGAAAACAAAACACGGCCATCTGAAGGGCGCTGTGCCTAATTATTCCATTGCCCAACTTTCAGGAGAAGCATTTTCCAGAGTTTGTGTTCTCAGGTCGTTTTTCCAGAATCCCTTTGTTTTGCAGTGCAGAAACAGGGGGTTTTTGAGCGAAAACCTGTAATACGCTGAAAATAAAAAAAAATTCACTAATTTTAAGAATAATTACTGACAAAAACCCCTCAGAAACCTCCATTTAATTTGAACCTGCAGCAAAAATTTCTTTTCCATCTCCACATCAGTAAATCAATAACAAGCCTTCTGTTAAGGGCGCGGACCGCCACGTGCAGACGAGGCAGCTCATCTGCCGCACCTTCTGTTTCATTGCGCTGCTGTGGAAGGCCGTGCGATGGGGGCAGTACCTGCACTGAACCTGGGGACGAGAAGCAGGAGCAGAGCCGGGGGCGGAGGGGCCGGGGGGGGGTGGCCAGCGCTGTCCCCCGGGCCCTGGCCCGGGATTACCACATGGAAATGACATCACCCGCAGCCAATCCCGCGGCCCCGGGGGTGCAGCTGGAGGGAGGCCATACCCCACTTAGGTAACAAGACATGACATACCATGTGCTAATGCTAAATAATTTATCCCTCAGGCATACAGTGAATTGCAAAGCCAAGCTGAGGCCTGGTCAACAGTTTGTAGTTTAAATTAAAATTGGCTTTTCTGCCTTAAAGGAAGGGAGGGGGTTGTCAACTGTTGTGATCAAGAGTGGAACACAGAAATCCCTTTTTTTCTCTTTGCTTCACTTCTTTCCCCGGCTACAATTTGATCTAATCAAAGCACTTTTTGGTGACTTGGGGGGTGTGCTCCACATATCTCTGTTATGAAGGAGATGTATGAAGGAAAATCTTAGAGGAAGTTTTAAGTCACTGTGAATAATGATATCCAATATATCCTCGAAATTTAGACGTTAGCACTTGTCGTATTCTTAGCCGAAGCTATTCCAAAATTGGGTGTTTCGTGTTACAAATGTTGTGTGGGTGTTTCCATAGCAGAGCCATAAATTTGTCTCATTAGGAATCCGGAGGCATCAGTTGCTGCTGAGGCTGAAGCTCAGGCCCAGCCCCTCTGAGGGTGCTGTGAGCCAGCAGTGCTCACAGGCTGGGTGTGATGTAGCCACAGCACTTGCTGGTGGCTACTGGAACTCTGACTCCAGCCAAGCTTGGCCACACCTTTGACATTTGTTGCTATACCAAGCTGATTTTACTTAAATATGCTAAACAAGATTTCCACTGAAAACACAAGAAGATGAAGGTAGTCAGCACCTTCCACGATCTGTCCTTACACAGCATCTTACAAATATGGTGGCTCAAATATTCTTTAATCTTCCAGTCTACTATTGATCAAGAAATGAACAATTGCAATATACGCCATGTTGGGGGGAAGGAGATAGGAATTGCCTTGGAGTTATTTTAGGAAAAGAAATTAAAAGGACCTCTGGCCCATGGAATAAGTCAGAATATATTTACCTAATCTCTATATGTTTGGCAAGTTAAAACCTGGAGAGCATGAAGTGGTACAGAGTTAAAAAGAGCATGTGGAAAAAGTACAAAACAAATTGGTGGTGTCTCTGAAGGGTCTTCAGGGAATTCAGCTTTATTGCCACAACAGCACACTTTTCCGTGTGCAATTACTCGTTGTCATGGAAATGGATTTTGAAGATTTCTCTTATTTTGGATGCTGCAAAGCATGCTTAATTTAATTAAGAGGTTGCCTTTGATTTTTCCCTTTCCATAATTGTTTACTTATCTAGGTTCTTGTATGATTGTCAGCCCAGTGTCCGAGTTCCTCTTAGATAACAAAAAAAAAAAACAAACTGAAAAAAAAATAGCAGCAGCTAAAAAATCGATATATTATTTATTTTCTAAGTTGTGTGAGTTCATAGTGTGCATTCTGTGATAGAGAAAGCTCTTCTATTAATAATTTCAACCTTGGCAAAAATGCATTTCTGCAATTGATCGTTCTTTTTTTACTGCAGCATTTGTACAATGCTGGAGTGTAACAAAGCCTTTGCATCTAAATCCAAGTAGGAGCAGAATTTGGCAAATCTAATTCCTTCCTGGATTTTCGCAGCTCTACTTCCTTTAGGAAGTTTTTAGTCAATGGGAAACAAAGGCTTATTGAAAGGATTAAAGTTGCAACTATTCTCTTTGTTCTAGAGCTTCAGTCACAGTTTTCCTCTAGTAAACAACATTTGCAATTAATAAAACTTCTAAAAAAACAGGAACTTTGGGGAAGTACGTGCTTATGATAAGCAGCAGGATTTCTTTTGACAGAACTCTATACAAAGGTGTAGTCTTTTTAAGTTCAGACAATGACAACAATTACGTTTCTCAAAGCATTTTGAAAGTGTTCCTCCTGATAAACACGAGACAACGAGCTCTGCAGTTAGGGATGGGCAACACATTTAAATAGGATATATCTTGTCAACAGTTTGTGTGTCCCAAAGTTGTTTTACATGGCTGCACACAGCTCACATTTCATGTCATGCCTACACCCAGTAATCATCTGTTACACAATATGTTACACATTGGACATACAGTGCTGCATATAGTTCTGAACTATTACCCATAAATTGTTTATTGGTTCCTTTATATGATACTTGAAAAAGGCATTTGGATAGCAGTTATCTGTGCATGAATAAGAACACATGGAATATTTAATTTTTATAATTTATTTTTACTGTTTTTTATGTCATGAAATATGCATATTTTTGTGTTTGTGTCAGCTGTATTTCTCTTACTCGCTGTATGTGTTCACTCCCGAGGAATTCTGTCCTGCCAGAGGGAAACTGAGGGAAGCACGGTGACTTTGTTGGGGGCCCTCCCTGGAGGGCAGTGTGGAGCCGCCGGATGACTGGGACTGGCTGGCGCGGGAGCCTTCGGGAACAGCTCCGCTATTGTTCTCACCCAAGTGTCCCGTTCTTTTTCGGGGGTGGCTGATGTCCAAAGGGTGCTGAAAACGGCAAACTGCAGAATAAAGGGACTGCAGTTCTGCCTGGGCCCTTAAGCACCAGCACATTGTTCTTTCTTACGTGCCACTTCTCATCTACAAAAACCATCTTAGGCCATTGTCCTTCTGCTGATAATTTTTACACTTTTATCTCACATGCAAGCAGATTTTTTTCCGTTCAGATTTTGTTGAGTAAATGTTCCATTGAGCATCTTTGCTAACCCCTAACCCAGAGTCAACTTGTGGTGAAGTTATAAACCCTTAGAAGCAGAAGGGCTCAGTGGGAATCCTGACTCAGACCTTGTTTCAGCGGCAGGAACAGTGCTCTGTTATCAGGAGAATGTGAGTCAGGCACCAACAGTAAATCTGATCTTTGAGATCATCCATTAAGAGTAAATGTTCTTTGTTGCCGTCTGAAACAAACAAAAAGCAGAGAGGAGTCATCTAAACGATTAAATGTGTCACAGAGGATGTTCAATACTGGTTTTGAGACATTTTCCTACAGCAGTCGTGAGCCATTTTGTAAACAAAGTGTGCTAGTGATCAAAGGTGCTCCGGCAGACATTGTGCATGTATTCCTTGGATCAGACTGGGAAGAGTCACAGGGAAGTTTGTAGGGTAGTGTAAATGGACAGACTGATTCCTAGAGGAAATAAGCGTTAGCATGAGAACAACAGCTGAACTGAAATCCCATAAGCCAGGAAAAACAGCTACACAATTACACTAACAGGTGGTTGGTTTCAAAACAAATTTCAAGGTCTGACAGCTCAGTGCACCTGCTTTGGGCTGATTTCTTTTAAGGACTTGGATTTGGCATGAGCCATTGATAAAAAACATAATTCTCTGTGTCTGAGAAAAGTCATCATTACCATGCAGCAATGATAAACTGCTAAAGCTTTCTAAAAGTTTTGCTTGGCCAAAAGGTAATATGGGTCATTCTGCACACTCTGTCGTCAGAGCCTGAGCTTTTCGCTGTCAGACCTACCAGGCAAATACCATTAGGCTAAAACAGCTCCTTCTGTAAGCTGAGATAATTCCATTCACTAGAGTGCTCTGATTTGAATTAGGTATGACTTCATCCTTTGCATTCACCACCACAAGAAAAACCAAATTTTATTTGATTTTAACAAAGATATTCAGAAAATTCTGATATAAAGGTTGTACTTGTTCTTTTAATTTTCTTTTAATTGCTAACATTTAATTTGGGGAGGGTTTTTTTTCTTTACTACTATTTGTTCTCAGCTTATGTACATTTTTCATTAATTTTGGACAAAGAAAGGATGGTTATTTTCATTTTTGGGAAAAAGATCAACACAAGCTTTTATCATTCAAATGTCTGTACTGGTGGTCCTATATGAATGGCTCCCACATATCAGTAAGAGATAGGATAAAACTAAGTTCAATCAGAACAGATAGATAAATGTAGCAGTTGGGATTGAAGTTACTTAGTTTTTACACAATTGAAAAGAGATTTTCAGAATTGTCTACATTCCTAGAAATTCAAGTTCCTCTAATTTTTGGGCAGTGGGATTGCACAGAGTGCCAAGTTCAGCACATCCCTGTGAGATCTGGGCCTTCATTTTGAACACTTCACTTTGCAAACCTAACATGTCAGGGGTTTATGTGATGCAATCCTGAGTTCTGAAAATGTGGGGGTTTTTAGTTTCTTCTAGAGAGAGCAAGAAGAATATGATGCCGATTTTCAATTCTGAGCAACCAGTGTGATTCAGTGATAAGCACACTGACAGCCTAGGCCTGTTCTGGGGACACTGGTGTGACCTGCACACTACACAGGCTGCAGCTACTTTTCACTGCTATACCTCCTCCCTCATATCTGCTGAGAAAAACTTGTAGATATTTATAAATTTGTGGTGCTCAAGACTGTGGGGAGTGCACGTGGGACTGCCAGGGTAGTTCTGTAGAGCTGCTGGGGGGGGTTTCCCCTCTCCATTTTGCTGGTTTTTTTTAAGACCTAAACTGATGCGTATATGGTTCACATCTGGTACCAGAGAAACAGAAATACAGGGTGATTAACCTGGCATATCCTTTTAATGAATGAAAATGCAAATCTACATGATAACAGGTTTTTGTTTTAACTGCCCTTCATTCAGAATGCCTAAATACATTACCGGACAACAGGGTTGGTTGGGGTTTTTCTGAAGATTCTGTTCCTTAGACCTTGATAAATTACTCTTTTTATTGGATTATTGAGGATATTCCTGTTCATTTTGCTTGTCTGCTGTATATGATTTGACTATGTGACTGCCAAAGTCTGTCTGTTAGTTTTTCATATTTTTGTAGTTACATTCCAGATTTCATGATCTGTAGACTTGAACCCATCTAACTGGAAAATGAGATGTGAAAGGTACTAAGTTACACC